>NC_092793.1:3907747-4132772 GCF_918797505.1 Bemisia tabaci
CCCTGCTCCCCGTTTACGGCCGTTCTTTCCCGGGCTCACGCTCGGAAACCACTTGGGTGCTTTTGCCGGCAACGGAATTCCCCAGCGCACTACCACCGCGGACCAAATTACGAGGCCCAGCCTGTATTTTTACGAGTGTGTGTGTGCGCCAGGTGTCCCTTTGACGAGCCGCGGAATGTTGCATCTGATCAATGAGTGCGAGAGAGATGGACGATACAAGGGCGGCTTGGCAAAGCCGAGTGGTATCCTTTGACGTGCCGCATCTACCCAATGAGTGCGAGAGAGAGAGACGACAAAACAGCGTATCGACCAATCCAAGATGAGCCCTGCTCCCCGTTTACGGCCGTTCTTTCCCGGGCTCACGCTCGGAAAGCACTTGGGTGCTTTTGCCGGCAACGGAATTCCCCAGCGCACTACCACCGCGGACCAAATTACGAGGCCCAGCCTGTATTTTTACGAGTGTGTGTGTGCGCCAGGTGTCCCTTTGACGAGCCGCGGAATGTTGCATCTGATCAATGAGTGCGAGAGAGATGGACGATACAAGGGCGGCTTGGCAAAGCCGAGTGGTATCCTTTGACGTGCCGCATCTACCCAATGAGTGCGAGAGAGAGAGACGACAAAACAGCGTATCGACCAATCCAAGATGAGCCCTGCTCCCCGTTTACGGCCGTTCTTTCCCGGGCTCACGCTCGGAAACCACTTGGGTGCTTTTGCCGGCAACGGAATTCCCCAGCGCACTACCACCGCGGACCAAATTACGAGGCCCAGCCTGTATTTTTACGAGTGTGTGTGTGCGCCAGGTGTCCCTTTGACGAGCCGCGGAATGTTGCATCTGATCAATGAGTGCGAGAGAGATGGACGATACAAGGGCGGCTTGGCAAAGCCGAGTGGTATACTTTGACGTGCCGCATCTACTCAATGAGTGCGAGAGAGATAGACGACAAAACAGCGTATCGACCAATCCAAGATGAGCCCTGCTTCCCGTTTACGGCCGTTCATTCCCGGGCTCACGCTCGGAAACCACTTGGGTGCTTTTGCCGGCAACGGAATTCCCCAGCGCACTACCACCGCGGACCAAATTACGAGGCCCAGCCTGTATTTTTACGAGTGTGTGTGTGCGCCAGGTGTCCCTTTGACGAGCCGCGGAATGTTGCATCTGATCAATGAGTGCGAGAGAGATGGACGATACAAGGGCGGCTTGGCAAAGCCGAGTGGTATCCTTTGACGTGCCGCATCTACCCAATGAGTGCGAGAGAGAGAGACGACAAAACAGCGTATCGACCAATCCAAGATGAGCCCTGCTCCCCGTTTACGGCCGTTCATTCCCGGGCTCACGCTCGGAAACCACTTGGGTGCTTTTGCCGGCAACGGAATTCCCCAGCGCACTACCACCGCGGACCAAATTACGAGGCCCAGCCTGTATTTTTACGAGTGTGTGTGTGCGCCAGGTGTCCCTTTGACGAGCCGCGGAATGTTGCATCTGATCAATGAGTGCGAGAGAGATGGACGATACAAGGGCGGCTTGGCAAAGCCGAGTGGTATCCTTTGACGTGCCGCATCTACCCAATGAGTGCGAGAGAGAGAGACGACAAAACAGCGTATCGACCAATCCAAGATGAGCCCTGCTCCCCGTTTACGGCCGTTCTTTCCCGGGCTCACGCTCGGAAAGCACTTGGGTGCTTTTGCCGGCAACGGAATTCCCCAGCGCACTACCACCGCGGACCAAATTACGAGGCCCAGCCTGTATTTTTACGAGTGTGTGTGTGCGCCAGGTGTCCCTTTGACGAGCCGCGGAATGTTGCATCTGATCAATGAGTGCGAGAGAGATGGACGATACAAGGGCGGCTTGGCAAAGCCGAGTGGTATACTTTGACGTGCCGCATCTAAACAATGAGTGCGAGAGAGAGAGACGACAAAACAGCGTATCGACCAATCCAAGATGAGCCCTGCTTCCCGTTTACGGCCGTTCATTCCCGGGCTCACGCTCGGAAACCACTTGGGTGCTTTTGCCGGCAACGGAATTCCCCAGCGCACTACCACCGCGGACCAAATTACGAGGCCCAGCCTGTATTTTTACGAGTGTGTGTGTGCGCCAGGTGTCCCTTTGACGAGCCGCGGAATGTTGCATCTGATCAATGAGTGCGAGAGAGATGGACGATACAAGGGCGGCTTGGCAAAGCCGAGTGGTATCCTTTGACGTGCCGCATCTACCCAATGAGTGCGAGAGAGAGAGACGACAAAACAGCGTATCGACCAATCCAAGATGAGCCCTGCTCCCCGTTTACGGCCGTTCTTTCCCGGGCTCACGCTCGGAAACCACTTGGGTGCTTTTGCCGGCAACGGAATTCCCCAGCGCACTACCACCGCGGACCAAATTACGAGGCCCAGCCTGTATTTTTACGAGTGTGTGTGTGCGCCAGGTGTCCCTTTGACGAGCCGCGGAATGTTGCATCTGATCAATGAGTGCGAGAGAGATGGACGATACAAGGGCGGCTTGGCAAAGCCGAGTGGTATACTTTGACGTGCCGCATCTACTCAATGAGTGCGAGAGAGATAGACGACAAAACAGCGTATCGACCAATCCAAGATGAGCCCTGCTTCCCGTTTACGGCCGTTCTTTCCCGGGCTCACGCTCGGAAAGCACTTGGGTGCTTTTGCCGGCAACGGAATTCCCCAGCGCACTACCACCGCGGACCAAATTACGAGGCCCAGCCTGTATTTTTACGAGTGTGTGTGTGCGCCAGGTGTCCCTTTGACGAGCCGCGGAATGTTGCATCTGATCAATGAGTGCGAGAGAGATGGACGATACAAGGGCGGCTTGGCAAAGCCGAGTGGTATCCTTTGACGTGCCGCATCTACCCAATGAGTGCGAGAGAGAGAGACGACAAAACAGCGTATCGACCAATCCAAGATGAGCCCTGCTTCCCGTTTACGGCCGTTCATTCCCGGGCTCACGCTCGGAAACCACTTGGGTGCTTTTGCCGGCAACGGAATTCCCCAGCGCACTACCACCGCGGACCAAATTACGAGGCCCAGCCTGTATTTTTACGAGTGTGTGTGTGCGCCAGGTGTCCCTTTGACGAGCCGCGGAATGTTGCATCTGATCAATGAGTGCGAGAGAGATGGACGATACAAGGGCGGCTTGGCAAAGCCGAGTGGTATCCTTTGACGTGCCGCATCTACCCAATGAGTGCGAGAGAGAGAGACGACAAAACAGCGTATCGACCAATCCAAGATGAGCCCTGCTCCCCGTTTACGGCCGTTCTTTCCCGGGCTCACGCTCGGAAACCACTTGGGTGCTTTTGCCGGCAACGGAATTCCCCAGCGCACTACCACCGCGGACCAAATTACGAGGCCCAGCCTGTATTTTTACGAGTGTGTGTGTGCGCCAGGTGTCCCTTTGACGAGCCGCGGAATGTTGCATCTGATCAATGAGTGCGAGAGAGATGGACGATACAAGGGCGGCTTGGCAAAGCCGAGTGGTATCCTTTGACGTGCCGCATCTACCCAATGAGTGCGAGAGAGAGAGACGACAAAACAGCGTATCGACCAATCCAAGATGAGCCCTGCTCCCCGTTTACGGCCGTTCTTTCCCGGGCTCACGCTCGGAAAGCACTTGGGTGCTTTTGCCGGCAACGGAATTCCCCAGCGCACTACCACCGCGGACCAAATTACGAGGCCCAGCCTGTATTTTTACGAGTGTGTGTGTGCGCCAGGTGTCCCTTTGACGAGCCGCGGAATGTTGCATCTGATCAATGAGTGCGAGAGAGATGGACGATACAAGGGCGGCTTGGCAAAGCCGAGTGGTATACTTTGACGTGCCGCATCTACTCAATGAGTGCGAGAGAGAGAGACGACAAAACAGCGTATCGACCAATCCAAGATGAGCCCTGCTTCCCGTTTACGGCCGTTCATTCCCGGGCTCACGCTCGGAAAGCACTTGGGTGCTTTTGCCGGCAACGGAATTCCCCAGCGCACTACCACCGCGGACCAAATTACGAGGCCCAGCCTGTATTTTTACGAGTGTGTGTGTGCGCCAGGTGTCCCTTTGACGAGCCGCGGAATGTTGCATCTGATCAATGAGTGCGAGAGAGATGGACGATACAAGGGCGGCTTGGCAAAGCCGAGTGGTATCCTTTGACGTGCCGCATCTACCCAATGAGTGCGAGAGAGAGAGACGACAAAACAGCGTATCGACCAATCCAAGATGAGCCCTGCTTCCCGTTTACGGCCGTTCTTTCCCGGGCTCACGCTCGGAAAGCACTTGGGTGCTTTTGCCGGCAACGGAATTCCCCAGCGCACTACCACCGCGGACCAAATTACGAGGCCCAGCCTGTATTTTTACGAGTGTGTGTGTGCGCCAGGTGTCCCTTTGACGAGCCGCGGAATGTTGCATCTGATCAATGAGTGCGAGAGAGATGGACGATACAAGGGCGGCTTGGCAAAGCCGAGTGGTATCCTTTGACGTGCCGCATCTACTCAATGAGTGCGAGAGAGAGAGACGACAAAACAGCGTATCGACCAATCCAAGATGAGCCCTGCTCCCCGTTTACGGCCGTTCTTTCCCGGGCTCACGCTCGGAAACCACTTGGGTGCTTTTGCCGGCAACGGAATTCCCCAGCGCACTACCACCGCGGACCAAATTACGAGGCCCAGCCTGTATTTTTACGAGTGTGTGTGTGCGCCAGGTGTCCCTTTGACGAGCCGCGGAATGTTGCATCTGATCAATGAGTGCGAGAGAGATGGACGATACAAGGGCGGCTTGGCAAAGCCGAGTGGTATCCTTTGACGTGCCGCATCTACCCAATGAGTGCGAGAGAGAGAGACGACAAAACAGCGTATCGACCAATCCAAGATGAGCCCTGCTCCCCGTTTACGGCCGTTCTTTCCCGGGCTCACGCTCGGAAAGCACTTGGGTGCTTTTGCCGGCAACGGAATTCCCCAGCGCACTACCACCGCGGACCAAATTACGAGGCCCAGCCTGTATTTTTACGAGTGTGTGTGTGCGCCAGGTGTCCCTTTGACGAGCCGCGGAATGTTGCATCTGATCAATGAGTGCGAGAGAGATGGACGATACAAGGGCGGCTTGGCAAAGCCGAGTGGTATACTTTGACGTGCCGCATCTACCCAATGAGTGCGAGAGAGAGAGACGACAAAACAGCGTATCGACCAATCCAAGATGAGCCCTGCTCCCCGTTTACGGCCGTTCATTCCCGGGCTCACGCTCGGAAAGCACTTGGGTGCTTTTGCCGGCAACGGAATTCCCCAGCGCACTACCACCGCGGACCAAATTACGAGGCCCAGCCTGTATTTTTACGAGTGTGTGTGTGCGCCAGGTGTCCCTTTGACGAGCCGCGGAATGTTGCATCTGATCAATGAGTGCGAGAGAGATGGACGATACAAGGGCGGCTTGGCAAAGCCGAGTGGTATCCTTTGACGTGCCGCATCTACCAATGAGTGCGAGAGAGAGAGACGACAAAACAGCGTATCGACCAATCCAAGATGAGCCCTGCTTCCCGTTTACGGCCGTTCATTCCCGGGCTCACGCTCGGAAAGCACTTGGGTGCTTTTGCCGGCAACGGAATTCCCCAGCGCACTACCACCGCGGACCAAATTACGAGGCCCAGCCTGTATTTTTACGAGTGTGTGTGTGCGCCAGGTGTCCCTTTGACGAGCCGCGGAATGTTGCATCTGATCAATGAGTGCGAGAGAGATGGACGATACAAGGGCGGCTTGGCAAAGCCGAGTGGTATACTTTGACGTGCCGCATCTACTCAATGAGTGCGAGAGAGATAGACGACAAAACAGCATATCGACCAATCCAAGATGAGCCCTGCTTCCCGTTTACGGCCGTTCATTCCCGGGCTCACGCTCGGAAACCACTTGGGTGCTTTTGCCGGCAACGGAATTCCCCAGCGCACTACCACCGCGGACCAAATTACGAGGCCCAGCCTGTATTTTTACGAGTGTGTGTGTGCGCCAGGTGTCCCTTTGACGAGCCGCGGAATGTTGCATCTGATCAATGAGTGCGAGAGAGATGGACGATACAAGGGCGGCTTGGCAAAGCCGAGTGGTATCCTTTGACGTGCCGCATCTACCCAATGAGTGCGAGAGAGAGAGACGACAAAACAGCGTATCGACCAATCCAAGATGAGCCCTGCTTCCCGTTTACGGCCGTTCATTCCCGGGCTCACGCTCGGAAACCACTTGGGTGCTTTTGCCGGCAACGGAATTCCCCAGCGCACTACCACCGCGGACCAAATTACGAGGCCCAGCCTGTATTTTTACGAGTGTGTGTGTGCGCCAGGTGTCCCTTTGACGAGCCGCGGAATGTTGCATCTGATCAATGAGTGCGAGAGAGATGGACGATACAAGGGCGGCTTGGCAAAGCCGAGTGGTATCCTTTGACGTGCCGCATCTACCCAATGAGTGCGAGAGAGAGAGACGACAAAACAGCGTATCGACCAATCCAAGATAAGCCCTGCTCCCCGTTTACGGCCGTTCATTCCCGGGCTCACGCTCGGAAACTTAGAGTACATAGAGTCGTAATTTAAATGGGAGAGCTGGCGCCGCATGTTCTGCTTGACGAATTCCGAGCCCGTCGTGCGCCGAGTTCGGGTCGCTTTTTCGATACATTTTCGAATGGCGGTGTGGAATACGTGGTAAATCCTATCTCCTCTGTTGTTGTTGTTGTTTTCATCGGATGGCCAACTGTGTATCGCAAACAATCGATTATGTATCGAAAAAGTGACCCGGCGTCACAGAGGATTCTCGGAATTCGGGAAATGGAAATGCTTAAAAGGGGCGCCAGCTCTCCCACTTGCATCACGACTCTATGTACTGTATGCCAAAATTTCACGTAGAACACGATTCGTGCAACGAAAATTACTGAAATCAACTCCTAACCAAGATATTTAATGTTTCTTGCCGCGTGTCGCTCATGAAAATGCGATGATCTGCGTCTGCGTAGGTCAAATCGTGCACTAGACGTTACCGTGGCCGTCTCTGCAATATGAAAATCGGGTACATCAATCTTGACTTTGGTTCAGCTATATCAAGTTTTTTCTATTTTGAACAACGCAAGGTGGAAAATAAAGAGTGCTTAATTGAGAAACCTGCCAAAACAGTTGTAGTAGGTACGCGCGATTAGACTCATTGAACTCGCATAGAGTATTGCGTTTCTTGTGACTGGGAAATTCAAATTTCCCGTAGTCAGTGTAAAATAAAAACGTTAAAATCTTAGTTACGTGTTGATTTCACTAATTTTTGATACGAAAAATCATGTTTTACGCGAAATTCTGATTAAGGCACAGATGTATCACAATGTCGATATTCGTATCTTGTCAAGTGGACTACGTAGTGCAATGAAATAATTTTTTTTTGTTTACCACGAAATTGAACTATTGTTACACAATTTGGTTAATAAATGCCAATTTTGACCGATAAAATTAGCTCCCCATGTAAGAAAAGTAGGCGATTCGCAATGCGAAGAAAAATTTCAACTTATTTCAGTTCTTTGGAATAAAGGAAGCTCCTTCAATTGGTGGATAGGCAACGCACGCAACATTCCCAATCCCATGCATTAGCGATAAATTCACCGCTTATGTACGTCACTAATGACACCATTGGCGTTTAAACTGAATTCTTCCGAGGAAGGGCAACTGCGCCAGCGAACTTCATCAGAGTTATCTTAATAATTCTCATTTTTTATCCTTTAGGCCTGAATCACCTAATAAGAATTTCTCATAATTTATAGGTGGAATTGCGAGGGAAATTCTCCTAAAAATTGGACGGATAGTTTTTACAAGTTTTCCAAAAAATTCGGGTTTTATCAAAGAAAACTTGGTAATGCGCAAAGGTTTATAAGGCGTTTTTCCTTAGCACGGCAGTCTGGTAGGTACGCCAGAACATAATTTAAAATGGGGAGGGAAGGACTTTTGAAGCACCCTGTAATCATGAATTCACCCGCATGTTCCTTCACGATCAAACTGTGACTCATCCTCAACGCAACATGCTCCCAAAGGCGTGGCCCGGTGGCCGGGCGGGGATTTTTGCACGTGGAGCAAACTAGCCGCTGGGCGCTTTTTCTGCTTTTGTCCATGAGAGGGTCGGCTACCCCAGGAGGAGGGGGTCCAAAGGTCCTCTCCCCGAAATTGTGGACATTTGAGGGATTTCCAAACAGTGTGCCTATATACCTTTACAGGTAGCCTGAAACCACTATTTTTACATTCAACAAGGTTCAACAAATAACGCATAGTGTCATGGAGTGCAGACAGAGATTTTTTTAGACGCAACGATTACGATAAGTCCCATACAAAAGGAGGAATGCAAGGAATGGAAACCAAAAATTCGCTAAATTTATATTATTTTGATCAAAAAATTTAAAGGTGATAAATTGAACTAATGATACGAGGCAGTACTGTCGTGCTAAGGGAGTGTGGCGTATAAACCTTCAGGAAATTTTCCTTTACAAATTGTCTGCACTTTGATAAACCACGATTCACCTGCTAAACTTATAAATATAATCCTTCAATTTTTTCAGATAATATTGTTCGCAATTTCATCTGAAGTTCCTGAAAATTACAAGGACAAACATTCATAACTTCTCTAAAATATAAACATTTTATCGAAGGAAATTTGGCAACTCTCGAATGTTCGCTCGGCGTTCATCCTTATAGCACGGCAGAATAGTTCGCACAGTATAGGAAGCTCGTACTGTGAGAACACAGTTGATTGGGTTTTTAAATGATACTACTATTCGGCCTCCGCGGCCACGCTAGGAAGTATCTTTTTACAATGAAGGCGTTTCTCATGCGGCGACACTCATTATCAAACAGTCATAGATCTGCAGCAACCGCATTACTCACTAATGTGCGTGCTGCTGCACTGTTGCTTGAGTTTTTAGCCCTTAGATGCTCAGGCCGGGTAAAATTGATCCGAGGCTTGCCGAAAACACTTGCTCCGCTAGTTATCCCTCTATTGCATTAATTAATTTTGGATCACGGATTTTGAAATAAAATTTTTTTTCTGAAAGATCTTTGAAAAAAATAGAGTCCCTTAATTTTTTGGGGGCAGGAGGGTGCTCCTTTCCCCTCAAATGGTCCCCCAAAGTGGTAGTTAGGTACATATATGTAGGTCCATGCGACTTTGATAAAAAAAATAAAAAGAGAAGTTAAATATATGTGATTCTATGCAACTTTGGTAAAAACCATAAAAAAGAGATGTTACATGAAAATCATGCGTAAGTAAATTTCATTTAAAAAAAAGAAAACATTAGTCTTAGCAGAGATTAGATATTAGGGGAACCCTGTTTTTGCCAGCATAAATCAAATTATAGGCGACTTTTAGCCGTAATGTCTATTTGTATTGGCCACAATCGGTTGCATGGATTTTTTTTGTTGAACAGGATAATAACAATGCACAATTGAACACTTTTAAACAATATTCTTGTCTTTTAAAAGCTTAATCTATCCCTGGTGAAAATTGGCGATAAGAGTTGCGTTTCAAAATACCATAGGAATTCTTATAGCCGGCTGAAGAAGACTACAGAAAATCATACAGCTGGCTGTAGAATGCGAAGAAAATCATACGGCCGGGCTATACGAAGCGATAAAAAATTATGCAGCCGGGCTATAGTTCCTATAGCCGGGCTTTACACTTTATCGCCTGGCTGTTGCTTTTTCGCCATCGATTATAAAAGGCTAAAAGAAATTGTGTAGAAATTCGTGTGCTTTGGAAATCATTAAGTTTGATACGGAACCACCTTAATATTTACAAAACACACATTATATTTTTCTTTAATACATATTTTTTTTTCATCAATTAAAACGAGAATAATCCATACAGGATGTGCAAACATTTCAAAATCATGAGTTGAATAACGCTGACACCGCGAGATTAAATATTAGAGCGTAACACAAAGCGGAGCGGCGACGAACTGGCGCCTACAAACCTAACAGGGATACTTCACGCATTGCGCAATGCGTGAAGTATCCCTGTTAGGTTTGCAGGCGCCAATGCGCGTTTCGCGCTGGCTGCCCGCCTTAGTGCCACGGCGCTTGAAGCAACTATTTCACACCAGAGGTATTGCATAGTATCATACGAAAGTGAAGGCGCTCTAATATATTAGGAATGGTAGGCATCCATCAAAAGTACGGAGCTTTCCTCGCAAAATAAATCAAGACACTACGGCCCAAAAAGAGAGCACTATTCCAAAAACTCACTAAGTCCTAGCATCTGTAATTAGTGACGTATAGCATACACTTTATCGCCTGGCTGTGATTTGCTTAATCGCCATCGGCTATAAATGGCTATTATAAATTGTGTAGCCGGCTATAGAAGCTATTGGAAATCTTACAGCCGGCTGTAGGTCCATAGTATTTTCGAACACAGATTCTACTGCCAATTTTAACCAGGGATCCGTTAAGATTTATACTTAACTCTATATATAATTTTTATTTCAAACAATGCATAATACTACCTCTGATACATTGAGGAGATAATAAAGACAAGGTTAATTCTGATTAATAGAGTCTTTTTGTTTCATCTGTATAGAACAACGGACGACCGAACCCAGTCAAAGTCCAAAGAACCCCCGATCATGTCAGAGGAGCACGAGGAGGCATGCTTAGTTGATCCTTTTATTGGATGTCAGGTGGGGACGTTTTGTTCCTTAAAAAACACGGTCACCTGGGTCAATGATTTGCCTTCAATTAGCCGGCTATGCAAAATGACTTTCAGGACGCACGAATAGTGGTATCAGAATTTCGCATTAAGATTACATAGTGGGTTGAAGGCGCTCTTTTGTATCGTATCTCAGTGGCCCTGTGAAACGATGTTGACTAGAAATGTTCATAAATTTGGAGTCTTCAACCGAGCCGTAATTCTGAAAAATGCCCGAAAACCGTTATTGCGCGTTTTTACGGATTAACTACAGATTACTATTACAGAATATATAGGCACTAATTACAGATGCTAGGACTTAGTGAGTTTTTGGAATAGTGCTCTCTTTTTGGGCCGTAGTATCTTGATTTATTTTGCGAGGAAAGCTCCGTACAACGCACGTTTTGCTATTTTTTTTTTTTTCTGTAAGTTTGATTTAAAAACAGAGAGTCCAAACGCTCGGTTCAGATTGTGGTTTTTAAGTCTTCTTGCTTTGGTCATTGTATTTTCATGAAAAACTAAGAAATTTATATCGTTTACAAGATCGCAACTGACTCAAAAGCGGTTGTGAATTCAATAAGTTGCGCACGGATAAAATGAGCCTTCGACGATGAACTGTGAATCATCAGAATTACAAATACATCCTAAAATAAGAATCAGACGTCAATTTGAAAGAAAAGAGAAAAATCGAGTGTCAACACAGCCGAAGATAGAAGAGACGTAGGTATTCGAGCCTCGTTTTTTAACTTTTCGCCAAATCTGAGCGACGTCTCATGTGCAGCATAAAGCGGAGCATTGCGAGTTCACGCCTCGCATTATCGCGCCTTCAATTTTGCAGATGCAACACGGACATTCATCAAGCACAAATAGTTGTATCTCTGCGCCGTCATCAACGCGCGTTCTTTTCAGAACGAATCAACATCATTCCTTGAAGTTTTCACGGTGTTTTCTTCGCGCAATGAAGAAAAATCTCAGAGAGTCTCAAGAATTGACGTTTAGTAGTTTTCCGTTTAAAAAATAAAGTATGATAGGAAGTCTGCAACGTCTCAAACCGAGATACGTGGTCTGGCAGTCATACCATCGAGATGCCGTTGCCTGGCCGATCTAAACCTATCTTACAGTCAAAACACGGACCAAAATAAAGGTTAAGCCTAACCAGGAGAGATCTCGAAGCCCTCCACCTAGATTTTGATGGGGATGCAACCTAGAGAAGGGTTTTTATACCTTACTACTGGACGGAAGTCCAATTGAAAGGAGAGTCCTCATCTCGCCATTTCCGCTAGTTCATGGGCCCCCACAGTAAGTTCCGTAAAGAAATTTTCAAAAAATTGGCAGCGACGGTCGCTTACTGAACTGACGAATGACGCATCTCACAATTCAGTGCTACGATATAGTGCGCGTTTTAGAGCGATGCGTTCTAGCCCTGATCTCTACATTCAGGGTGTCTACTTAAACCGGCTAGCAAAAATTAAATGCTTGTATAGTGCTTTTTCAGTGCCTTTTCAGAAATTCCGTACCCCATAAGCAGAAGAAGGCAGTACTTTTTTGACATCTTTAAGTTAATTTTTGATTTGAGTTCCTATTATATAGATATCGTCACCTTCCAGGCAAAGTATCACAAGCGCCATGCGACGTTTAAAAATTTCCGCCGCCATTATATTTTTTTACAGATAAATTGTTCAACGAAGCTGTCCGAAAATTTCACTGAATTTTCTTTGTGCTGCCGATAAAATTTAGTGAAATTTCAAACAGATTCAACCAACAATTTCTCAGTAAAGAAATAAAATGGCGGCGGAAATTTTTAAACGTCGCATGGCGCTTGTGATACTTTGCCTGGAAGGTGACGATATACCTCTTATCGCTTGTTTATTCTTAATGCCTCTGTAAAAATTATCCATTTGCTGAATTCCTGGCTTGAGCACACTTCAACTATGCGGTCGAAACTGCAATAGCGGCAAAGTAAAGCTGGCAAGGCAAGCGTGGAGGATACTTCAATATTAGTCTTCCATCGCATCGCAGGCGTAACGATACAACTATTCGCGCTTTTCGGAATGCATGAGGTATCACGCCACAATTGAAGGCGTTTTCGAAACTGCCAACTTCCTATATAGGGATTCTTGTGTCGCATAAATAGGCATAAGGGTGTCTACTAAAACTGGCTGGCAAATATTAAGTACCTACTTTTACGGTACCTCTTCAGCTTCTCATAAGTAAATTGCCTAACCTAGCTGTAGCTCCGAGCTCCAAAAATTACTCACACTTTCTTGGCATTGGCTTTATTGAGTGTAAGAGATAAACTAACCTGAATGCTGCCTTGCAATTTTTTGATTTTTTTGAAGAATGAAAGAAAATTCGCAGAAAATTTCAAATTAAACTGCTGGTTAGATTTTTCTTCGACAAACTAAAACACAAGAACGGAGACTTGACATACCACAATCTTAGGGACCAATTTTTCAGCTTCAGTCGCAGATATAATATGCAATGGGACTCAATCAATATGGTAGCAAATAGAATGTAAATCGGGATATTTTGAAAAAAAAAAATGTCTTTGGTTTTGCTATGCAGGGGAAAAATATGCAGACAAGTTTGGAGAGAACCCACGTGAAACCGGGATTTTTCAAATACTGGCAGCTTCAGTAACCAAGCAAATCGGTGTGTGAGTGTGGGAGGGGAGGATTTGCTTCTGCTGCCATTAAATCCTCATGGTTGACATTAAATTCTTTGATTAATTGAACACATACTTAAATGGCAAATATAGCTCATCACTTGTCAAGAAGAATTCATATCATAAACTCTCTGGTAAAAGTAAAGTCATTCTCGCGGGTGAATTTTCTTGTGTTCCTGGCACAAATAATGGCAAGATATCAGTTTACTTTCATCTCCATAAAAATTTAGGGTAGTTCCAGAGGTAAGTCAGTGATGTTGTATCCTTATTTAAAACTTGAAAAATGAAGATATAAAATTGGGGAAAACATTTATTTATTTACAATAGAGCCTCTTTTATTGCAAAACTGGACAAAACAATTATAAAGTAAGTAAAAGCAAGTTTTTTACAGGTACGTGGTTCTTGATTGCTCCTTTCAGCTTTCTTTACTATACTTTTTGCTTCGTGAAAACTACTTTAACAGAGAGATAATGAGAAAAAAGAGAGTGCTACATAGTGGGCATTTACATTTTTCACTTATCCTTTACATTAATTACTTACTTTCTTTTACCGATAAGTCATTGATAAAACAATTCACTGAAAAACTAGTAGAGATAAAGAAGACAGTCCCAAAAATAAATAAAATAAAAATTACATTGTTACAAAAGCAGATATTCCAAAGGAACAGCTTTACATTTTTCATGATTACATGAAATAACAAAATACTATTACAATTTCCAAAATAATGACGGTGAACTCATACATGAAAGCTTTATCAACACGGCTGATGTCATTAAAAAAGAGAGTTTGACTAAGTGAATCAGTTTCTATTGACTCAGAATCATCTGTCAATGTTGTGGTTCTGCGTCATCATCAGGATTATTTTAAGTGAACCTATTTCTTAAACCAAAGTAGGTTGATCGGTTCATTTTATTGGTAATCTTAATTGAAGTGTTGTTTGCCTCAATTAAAAAGGGAAATGATGATTGGTGGAAAATTTTGGTAAGAAAAATATTTATACCTTGTTTTGAATACATATAACTAAAATACTAGGTACACTTCAAAGTATTCATAAAAGCTCTGATTTACGTCAGATTAACTCAAACAATTTATGTACAAAAAAAAGAGAAAAAAAGGAAAAAAGGGGGGAAACAAAAGCTTTTAAACCCAAACTAAACAATATTATTTACAAAATCTGACTTTACAAAAAGATGGAGGGGAGGGACACACCTCCAAATATTTACAGGTAACACAATATAAATACATATGTACTTGCAACTACACAACTAACAAGGACTTGGTTTTCAAGAATCTGGCTGGTTTTTTTTTTCTTTCTCCTTTTAATGAATTCATAGAAGGAATGTGGTGAAGAGCTGGAATTGGCTGAATTGAAATAATTAGTAAGGGAGTTTTTGGTACGATCTATTTCAACTTTTCAAGACATCCCCTGTTAAAGCTGCTTGGAAAATTTGATCTGGCTTTCACTGCCTATCTGCTACTATAGCTGCTGTTTAGTGAGAGGTTGAAAACTCATTTTTCTTCTGGAAAATGCTTTCTTGAAAAAGCTTTGGAGCACAAATTGAGAAGATGATATGACGGTACGTCTAAGGCTCAGCTCATTTAGTTCAAAAGAATAATTTCTAAAATTGAATCGCTTTAAGAGGTATTAAATTCACGTTAAGTATCTATACAAAAACAATTCAACTTATTAGAAGACTTCATTTGGTATAGCAGTTAGGTTGTCTCTGAAAATCTCAGTGGATAAAGAATAACAATTTGAAAAAATGTGATGAACAGGGGTTGTTTAAGGGCTAAAAAGGAAGAGAAAATGAAATTCTTGGGAGACAAATCAAATTATAAATACATTGTTTGTATGGGTGCAGTATTACTAATGCAGTTTCAGCTGTGCGTTTATTAAAGCTAACACTCGCAGGCATGTAGAGGTCTGCCATGATATTTTTGCTCTTTTGTGCAAAAGTAAATATTGGAATTTATCTTTTGCATACTTGACTTGATTGTATCAGGTACTTTTGCCTTGGTTACTTTTGTCGCTGAGATCACTGTATACTTCAACCGTAGAATACAAGAAAAGCTATCTTTAAAAATATTTGTCACAAAATAAAAAACAGTAGAATAGACAAGATTTGTAATAACCTAGTCAAAATTTTAAACCTTGTTTATTTCATGTTTTATGAAAATCAAACTGGTGATGAGAGAGCTGGAATTGATAAATGATTATTGTTTGATTCAGTGGAGTGTTATGGAATAAACCCCCCCCCCCCCCCATTCAATTTCTTCCTCCTCATAAACAAACCTTTAAAAATTGCCTATTGAAAGGAAAACAGAAAAAATGGACTTTTTAGAACCTGCAAAGCCAAAACTTGAAAATATAAACGCACCCCATTACTTAGAATGTTGCACTAATGCATCGTTGAATAGAAATCGGCGATTTCAGTAGTTATGCAGTGCCTTTGATATCAAAACTGTAACAGTTTCATTCACCACTTCATTGATAGATAGAGGAGAAACATATCTAACCCTAGGCTCCTTCAAGAGGAAAAACCATTGCTAAAAAAAGTTTTCCGTCCACGATGAGGACAATGTCTTTACAAAAAATACCAATATAAGATAATATCTAGCTTATGATCCGTAATATGAAATTATCAAGAGAAATAAAATTAGGACTGCACCATGGGAACAAAAAAAGATCATACTTGGAAAATAAAATATGTATAAATATATCTCTTCAGTAAAAAAGCTCAAATAATAAAAACTTTCGTTTGAGAACAACTAACTCAATCAAGCTTCTGATTAAAATGCTGATGTCTTTTTAACTTTTTTATTATAACTCAAATAATTCGTAGTAATATAGACAGAGCAAACAATCATGCTGCTGATTTTTTAAAGAGGTTTTGCATATCCTTCAGCATTAAAAATAGGGCAGTTCTACAAGAAAGGGCAAACTTTTCTGTAAGGTAAGAATTGAAATACTCGGAGGGGAAAAGGCGCTTTCTTTGATGAAAGAGGATGGTCAGGCATTGAAAAGTTATAACTTAGGTACTGCACGAAGCTGGAAATCATCTCGAGTTCATGCTTCCAAGCAAAAGAGAGTCACCACTAGAATGGAGTTTATCAAGACTCCAAAAAATAAAAAAATCATTATAGATGAGACTCTTGAAGCAATCAATGAATTAAAAGTAGAATTCCTGCAGGGGGGGGGGGGGGGCAACTATACAAAATTATGATAGGGATTTAATAAAGTTATTCAACTTTTAGATAAGATTTGTGACTATCATGAAAGCTCATATAATCATACATACAGCATTTCTAAGACCGAACAGTTTGATTTTAAAAACAACTTGTTGGACCAGAGAGGTTTCTTGTATCAAAATAACAAAAACAACTGACACAAGATTATGCAGATTTAGTCAGAAAAAATGCTTCAATCCAAGATGAAAACTCAAAAAACTTGAGATAGAATAGATTCCAGGAGAATCAATGGTACTGAGACTCTTCTAACATTTCTTACGATCAAAGTTCCTTGATAGAGACCAATTTTTGATTTCTAAGTTGTGGATTTCATTTGGTTTGGCCATCACAATTTTAGGAGGAGAAAGTTGTCAAAGGAGAAAGGCTCATTATTTAGAGTGCTTTCTTTCGCCTTTCTTCCTGCCTCCTCAATTGCTCCTTTTCGAAATGTTCAATGTCAGCATCAAACTCATCCCGGGGTCGATTTCCTCGGCTGAACTGAGATTTGGAGCCACGGCCCCGCCAAAACTGGCCGTGTGGTCGAAACCTGTCCCTATTGTCTCTTCGGTAACGATCTCTCGGCCTATGTTCATCATTCCTGTAATTTCCATAACTGCTGCTCGTACTACCAGTTTCATTATTACTTTTATCTTTACTTCGAGTCCTAAACTCTTTCTCTTGCCTACTGTCCGCCACTCTATGCAACTTATTCCTAAGGGTCCTGGGTTCAGATGTAGAACTTGAGGGGGAGTCACTAGGGGTAGAGAGGATAGGAGCGGGGGGAGTTGGTGGAGGAGGGGGTGCAGGAGTGATGGCTGAGGCTGGAGGTGTTGGAGGGGGAAAAGGCAAGGGAGCGGGCATCATGGGTGTCGGAGCTACCATAGGAGGCCCCATTGGCATTTGAACAGGGGCCATGAACGGAGGTTGGGGAGCGTACGCTGGCCCAGGGAAAGGGGTGAAAGGCGGAGGTGCATATGGTGCTGAGAAAGGAATCATGGGCGGAGGGACAGACATGTCCATCATTTGGGGTACATTTTGAGCGGGGTCTTCTACTCTGACTCCCATCATGTCTGGCATTACTTCTGTTGGATAGCTTACACCTAGAATATCTTTGATTGCCTCCTCATCCGTCGGCTGAGGGGGCATATCGCGCCGCTGTCGGGGATCTCGATTTAATTTTGGAGTTTCTGGAGCAACAATGGATTCTTGATTATCTTCTTCCATTGATTCATATTCCTCATCTGAGGATTGTTGCACTGCGATTTCTTCTATTCCCTCCTTTTCATCACTCTTTTCTTCGGTGGCAGCAGTGCCTGTGGAATATTGCTTTACGATAGGATCTGACCCTAAGGAGAGGGGTCCTGCAGGTGAACTAGACTGTTTACTTTGTTTATAGGAGCTGACCCTGCTTAGAATTTCTTGCAGATTCGGGGGAAGGGAGATCTTTGTTGAGTTGTAAAATGATAAGGTGGGTTTTTCGGGGGATACTAGCGTTGAGGGGCTGTAGGCTTCTTCACTTAATGCTTGCTGAGGCAACGACTCCAGTAGTCTCTTCTTGTCTTCAATACCTTTGGTTAGATCATCAATCCTCCGTTGTACAGTGGTTGGGTCATCATCATCATCATCATCATCGCCTGGTGAGTAAGGCTCGTCCTCCCCAGGACTGTATGGGGAGTTGTTTTCGTGGAATTCGTTCAAAACTAAGAAAAGATAAAGAGAAAAAGTTATTAAAGGGTCAAGACAAGAAAACAAATTGCATCAGAAATGTTAAGGTGCTCGATGCCCAAGGAGTTGTAGTTCTACAAGGGGCAGTGAGGGTTAGGTGTCGTAGAGCGCCAGAGAGTGCTATTAAGCGACTTTTACGTATAAACAAGACCGAATAGATGCAGGAATATGTGGATTGCATTTTTAAAAAAGGAATCACAAGCATTATAATGACGTTAAGATTATACAAATTTTTTCACCTCGCAAATATAAACTGATCGCCTAAAGGAGTTTTGTCTTTACTCCCAATAAACAATGAATTCGAGCCAAAGATTACCTTTGTAAATTTAATTTTTTGCAAGACTTCAGTGATTCAATTGCAAAGAATGTAAGTTTCACAATTCTAGCAACATTGAAATGCTCTTGGAATGCAAAATACAATCTATGTATGGTGCAGAAATGAAAAAAAAGAAAAAAACAAAGATAAAGCAAAGGATGAAATACTACATTCTTGAAAAAAAAGGGTTGAAACTTACCAGGACTAATGATATTGCTGTCATCATACTTTGCTTTCTTGGCAGGTACAACAGGAATCTCCGATGGAGGAGGATACGGTGGTGTCAAACTTGCATTGTTCAACTGTGTTGTTGGCGGTGGAGTGTAGCTTCTGGGTTCCTTGCGTCCATAATTAGTCACATCTGATGGCATGAGAGTCTCCAGTTTATGCTTGACTATGATTCCCAGTAACAAATGGGGCCTCACATCTTCAAAACCTGGGCCATCTAAAGGCAAAAGTACTTGCGGTATAGGACTATGATCAGCCAACGGAAGGACATAAAAGTCTTTGATGATGGCAGGTAAATGACCGACAACAGCCATTCTGTTCTTATTGCTGAGATAAGCGTATAAACTGAGATAAGCAACTTGTTCCTCATCGTTTTCTGGTGTAAATCTGATGACGATAATATCTTTTGATCCAGACTTTTTCACTTTGCCGATGTAATCCCAGACAGTTGCTGGATTAATTCTACCTACACAGTCTATCGAACTTGGTACATCTTCACCTAAATTGGCACAATTTCCTGAAACAGCTTGAAAAGTGGCGTAGAACTTAGCAACATCAGTCATAGACAAGAGCCCTTTCCACAATGGGGGCTGCTCTTCTTCGTACGGTGGTGTATTTATCATGACTGTGGAGCTGGGCTCTCTGTCTGATGGATCAAGGTCGAGATCATTCGATGGTATGGCTGGATCGTAAGTATCCAGTAATTTGGAAATTGAATCACTCTGCAACTTGAAAATTTCGTCCTTTTCAGGAGATTTTCTACTTTTAGCAGCAGGCTCATCATCAGATTTAATTTTCGTCGTATCACTTGATTTTGAGTCAGAGGATCTGGTTGAGCGGCTCTTTGAGCGACTTTCACGGCTTGAGCCACTTTTTTCATCTTTTTTTCTGTCAGAGGATTTTTTATCTTTATCTTTATCTTTATCTTTATCTTATCCTTGTCTTTCTCACGATCGGATTTGTGCCTTTTACTCCTTCGATGCCGACTAGAACTACTGCTGCTACTGCTGCTATGTTTGCTACTTTCATGTCTCCTGCTACTACTTCGGTGCTTGTCTTTTGACTCCTTTTCTTTTTCACTTTTTTTAGTCTCATCAATTTTCACTGCTGGAAATTTGGGACTAGATTTTGGTTCTACGATGCTATCGCTCTCATTCAAATCAGGCACAAACTCAGCAGCAGATACCTCTTTGCGATTTTCGACATTTTCTATCTCTTGCTCACCCTTGTGTGTTTTCAAAACACAAGTTTTGCTCATTGCAAGCAAGTCAAGTTCATTTTTCTTGATCATATCGAGTGAGTGTTTATTTTCATTTTGTCTCCATGTTGCCAGCTCTTCAGAGGCCATTTCATCTTGCGACAACCGGGCAACCTGTTGCGGATTGTACGTCTTCATTGCAATTTTTCTGAACAGAGTATCATTCTTTGGGGCTTTAATATTCAGAACCAAACTTCGGATTTTAGTTCTGTACTTGGCGGCATCTTTGTAAACAACAAAATGTTCCTCTTCAATATCTTGAACTAATTTGGAAACCTGAAACAGGAGAAGGAAATTAAGATGAGATACGCACTTGAATACCAAATCAACAGTTTAGACCAGTCTCCTCAGGAAGTAACAGGCAATTAATTGCCATAATTGCCCATCAGCGATTAATTTAGACTTCCTTAAAATAATGGTTGCAATGAAAGGACCTAGTAATGAATCTAAGCCTTTACTGAGGTGTCTTATTGTATTGTTTTCATTTCTTTTTAATAACATATATTATTTCTGTTTAGTTTTAGAAGCAGAAAGTCCAGCTCGCTTTGCTTGCTTTTGTGAAGTTATATTTTTAGTTAAGGTTATATCTACTTGTGTCAACTAAATGCTGAACTCATCGACTGTACACATTTACATTTAACATGGAAATAAAGCTGAAAACATGAGTAACTCATGAGTAACATGAGTAAGATATGATGTAAATTAACCTTGATTAGCAATGGCAACAAAAAGCCTATTCCGTAATTTTTCTTCCGCGTTGCAAGGAAAATGCCATATCGGTAGATTGTTTCTTGTCAGCTTTCGATAATTTTTGTTGAGAAAGCCATGAGACTAGGCTCAGGAAATTCTGTCCAGAAGAGACAGAAAACCACAGCAGACTAACAGGCTGCAGGTTTTATAATTGCAGATGTTTGAAACATTTTCTTAAATAAAAACCTGTTTCTCAGTACAACTGGAAACTGCGACTAAGATAAAACTAAATGGAGATGAGAGAATTGTCCCTTTTCAGAGTGTCTAGTTTTTTTCCGTTTTGGGAAATCTTGACGAAATCCTAATTTTTCTTGATTTTTGACTGCTAAATCCTGATTTCATGATTTTTCCAAATCCTGATAATATCCTGATTTTTTGCAGGGAAAAATTAAAACTTCACAAAAATAACTCGATAAAAAAATCCAATCAGATGGTCGACTTTTCTCAAATCCTGATTTTACGACCGATTTTTCCTCAAATCCTGATGAAATCGGGATTAAATCCTGATTGACCTCAAATCCTGATAGAATCCGGAAAATACTGATGCTAGACACCCTGCTTATAGCCATGTTTGCTTTATTATCAAGAATGGTTAAGTTTAAAAATTACCTCCTCCTCAGTAATTTGGATATCTGAGCAGCCTTTAATTCTCAGCATGAGAGCTTCCTGCAGCATTTGACGGCACTTTGCTCTGATTGGCTCGTTGTCTGGTGTTTTTGGAGTTGTTGGAGTATCTTCTGACACCCGCTTTGATGCGCTGAGGTCACTCTTCCTCTTGTCAATTTTCTGTGCTGGTTTCGGTTTTTCCTTTTGTTCTTGCTTTACTTCTTTCACACTCGGTCGTTTTACTGTGATCTGTTTGGAAACAGGAGTCTGAGCAGCCGATGGTGGAGTTTTGTTTAAGCCCCTTGAAAGGATTGCAATTGGAGTTTTCCCAGCTTGATTAGGAGTGATCGTTTTTAAAGTTCCAGTCATGGTAAGAGTTTGTTGTTTCAAAACTTTTTGAGTCGGTGCAATCTATGATAAAATAAAAAAAAATTAACATAAGAAATCACAAAAATCATTAAAATGAACTGCAAAAGCAGATATGAAAAAAAAAAAAAAAAAAAAAAGGTTGAGGGCATGCCTTTGAAAAATCTCAGTCTGGAAAATGAACTAATCCTGTGAGGCTGAAAATATTAAATGAAGTCGAAAAGTCATTCGATCCTTTATGATTTTATAGACTTTTGGTTCTTTTTGTAATTTTTGTTGTTTTTATGGAATTCAAAATCGACTTACATGGTTGTTTAGAAACTATGCTGACTTTGCGTAACTTTTCTGTTTAGAAAACTTTCAAATAAAATGTGTATACTGATCTCATTTTCACTTGCAGGCAACACTTCAGCCTCCGTAAAAATTAAGCAAAACGTCATTGAGGAAGCCACAGACCTTAATAGAGAATTGGCATGAAATATTTTTATTGTTTCATCTGAGAGTGTTTAATGAGCTGAGTCTGCAGTATTTTTTTTTTTTACTTTTTTACTGATACAAGAAATTATAGGAAAACATGTTAATGTTCAAAGTTGTGTAGAAGTTAACTTCAGGTTACTTTAATTACAACCTTTGCTGAAAAATTGATTTCATTTTTATCATTTGAAAAGGTAACGGTGAAAGTGTCATGCCTAGTTAGTGGCTATTCTTGCAAATTGGTGACACTACTTTTGCCTCCATTTAGATCCGATATAAACTATTGATCATACATTGGACCTACTGCCTCAATGAATATCAATTGTTTTACACGCATTTAAATGGACCAATCCCAATGTTACCAACTTGCAAGAACCTAGAAATGCAATGTCGGCACTTGGTACTTCAAAAACCAAAATTGAATCTCACCTGAGTTTTAGATGAATTCTGTGGGGTTACACTAGCCGCTTTCAATGATTGTTGGATTGTTTGTTGCTTAGCCTGTATTGTAGCTTGTGATGGTGCAGTGCTTGATGTTGGAGTTGTCGGTAAACCTGACTTAGGCGTCGTTACTGTTGATGTTGAGGCTGGAGCCAATGTAGCTGCTCCACTGAGAATAGTTCCAGAGGTAGTTGCAACAGTAACAGTGACAATTCGATTTCCATCTTTGACTGGCTGTGGGGTCTTCTTGGGAATGGGTGCCAATTTACGTTGCTTACTGTAGAAATCTGTAGAAGGATGATCTTTTCGCATTACTATGTGACAGGTTGGGTGAAGGTACAACCATTGTTTCAGACTTCCAATAGTTGGTGCCATATTATCTGTAAAAAGTGAAGAGAAAATATATATTATGATGCTGGTCACCTGAGATTCACAAGCAGCAGAAGAGAGCATAGAACAGCACTATCAATTGAGCTAGCCTAGTTCCATTTCCAACTAAGCAGGCAAAAGAGGGCCAATCGTACTTTCACCTTAAACAAACTTTCATCCAAGCCTATGTGACTTGACTTTTCTTCTGATCATGAGCTCAGTAAAACAGTTGACAAAAGTTACATTGGAGAATCTTTATATTCTGTTAAAATGATTGATGGATTCATCTAAGATTGCAATGGTTCCTCTTCCAAAGTGCAACTTCTATGAAAGAATCTTGAGTAATCATAAAGCTGCATGAAAGTTATTACCCTTCACTTAGAATTCATAACTTTTCATTCACAGATGATTTTATGCACCTGGAGGAATACTTGAATTTAAATTACTTACTAGAAAATACACGCCCTGTGTGCTTTTCCAACATCATGACATGCCTATCAAGCTTCTTCGAGGATCCTTTTTCATTTTTCTCCTCCAATTCTAGGAAGGTGTCAACATGAGCATCGATGCATTTTTCCGAACAAAAGATACCATCCACGGGTGCATTTTCCTGACAAACGTGACACCGCTTGGCACTGATGCGAGACCTAAAAAATAAGTAAAAACAAGCATTTTTGATTTGAAATTGTAGATAAGATATAACACAAAGATTATGAATTCCATTGAGAGTTGAAGACGTTCTTAGATAAAAGATTATGCAGATAATTTGCAGGATGAACGATATTTGTAAAAAGGTCATGGATCTGAAGCTTTGAGTTAGGTCGAGGAAAACTGCTCGTCTGAAGTTTCAAAGGTGAGAAGCTGAACAAAAAAAAAAAAAACCTCGTCACTTTTATGCCTGGCCCTGCAATGACTTGCAATGGCGC
Organism: Bemisia tabaci; assembly: GCF_918797505.1. Lineage (NCBI taxonomy): Eukaryota > Metazoa > Arthropoda > Insecta > Hemiptera > Aleyrodidae > Bemisia > Bemisia tabaci. The sequence goes on from NC_092793.1 coordinate 3,931,762, forward strand.
CCCTGCAAGAGGGTACTTAACCCAAGACTTGAAAAAAAAAACAAAAGACACAAGACAACTGCTCCACTGGAGTAGAAAATGTTGAGGTGGACTGAAGGGTAAATAATACAGCCAGAGCTGGTGGTGCACAGTTGTTCAAACCTGACTTTTGGTGAATTCTGTGCAACTTTGATGACGTTTCTAGGGGCCAACTCACATGAGTGGTAAAACGAGGTTTTTGTGATTTACCTAGATCAAGTTTTCCTGCAAACCATACTGAATGTATGTGGAGGTTGTAACTTAGGGCTTACTCAAAGTTACAATTGGATTGCATTTTGCAAAAAGGAACCACTAGCATTGCAATGATGCTAAGATTGTGCAACTTCATCTTTTGCAATAAAATTGCGGAAATCGTGAAAAACTACGAAATTTAGACGGTAATTTTTGTCTTAAATTTACAGTTTTTAGCGAGTAAAATAGAAACTATGAATGGATAATCGGGTTTTTCCTCCAAGACAAAAGAAGTTGCACAATCTTAGCAACATTGCAATGCTAGTGGTTCCTTTTTGCAAAATGCAATCCAATTACAAGTTAGTTTCAATTCACCTCAAAATGGCAACATGAACAAGTAATTCGCAGTATACTTACTCAGTAGAAATCGACCTATTAAGTCTAGATGAAGGGTCTTCAATATTTGTAGAGTGGACTTCTGATCCTTTTCTTTTTTGAATGACTTTCTTGGATTCAGCTTGGTCTGGAGTTTTCTTCACCTCTTTGGACGCTGCAAGTCCTTTGCCATCCTGCGGTTTCTTTTCCTTACATTGAGGACACACCCATTCGATTCCTTTCTTCTCCATATCCTCACCTGCAAGAAGAAGATTTTTTGTTGCAAACTATGATTCCTAGTTTATTAATCAATTCCAGAAAGACAAAGACATTGAATCACGTAGACCGTGTGGTACAGGCGGAGCGAAGCAAGTCTCTCGGAGCCCCATGATGGGCGGGAAGGGAAGGGGAGAGAGCGTGTGTCCCAAGCACTCGAAGAGACTGCAGAGAGGCAATGGAGAATTCATGCCTGCGCTCGGTTTTTCACGAATATCTCGTTTAAAGTCCATTTTCAGACAAAATTCCTAAGAAGAAAAGTTTTAGAACACATAATTTTACACCAGAATAGCACTGTTTTATTTTTCCGAACTAATTATTAACCGAGGAAAAAAGCCTCACAATCCGACAAAAATTCACTGGAGCCAATACTGCGCATGCGCAGATGTGCGCAACTGGGACACACAAACTCATCGATGCGGGTCGGTGCCACCACTCATCGGCACGCAAATTTTTAAAAGTTGTCTCGCCTTCCGTAACACAGGATGCACGGTCTACGTGATTCAATGTTTTAGCAGAAAGATCAATGACCAGCTGATTGCTAGAGGCCTGGATGTTTGCGAATGCTAATCATGCTTTGAGCTCATGAATTTTGCAAATTTCGGATGTTATCATAGTGAGGTAGAACTCACAATCAGATACAAATGCAAACCTCCTTGCTCAAAATCAAATTGCAAATTTTAGCCAACTCTAGAATTTAGGGCTCAAGATGTGAATTTTACAAATGTCCAAATATGCAAATACAAATTCTGCAATTTTATTTAACCTCAAGATTTTAGGGTGCCCTTTGATTGCGTATTGACGCACATTATGGGCGATTCAACAGGAATTTAAAATTTGTGGGCAAGCAGCTTGTCACGTCACCTGACACACCAATTGATGAGCCCTCCATTGATACACAGGGTGTGCAAAAAAAAAGTAGCCACCTTGAATATCTCTTGAACGAATTTGAGTGTCAAAACACGCCAAAACAAAGGTTCAATATTTTGAAAGGGGACTTCTCTTTCGTACATTTGCACTTTGGGGTCCCCATATTGGCATTCGGCGCTTCTTGATACTCGAATTCGTCCAAAAGATATTCAAGGTGGATACTTTTTTTTGGCACATCCTGTATAATACAATCTAGACTGGGCAAATGGCTGAAATTTCGTCGGCTAGGAGTTTGTAGGTGCAGTTAAAAACACCGTTTTTGGCCCTGCCAGTAGCTATGCTGACAGCCTTCTTCATCAGATGAGTGAGGTAAATTACAGCTTTAATTATAGGTTTATTACGAGGATCATTACAGGTTTTAGTTATTTATTTCGCTTTCAATTTTGATTTTTAAAATTTAATATCTGAGTGAAGTAGATAGGAAATACTTTCACTAGAACTTTTAAAACTCAGGTAGCAATGGCCAAAGTGCAAAACCACGTTTCTCCGTTTGCAATGTTGCAGACTTCCTGCCATACTTTATTTTTTTTTTTTGAAATGGTAGTCAACGTAATTCCTTTAAAACTGCCTTGATTTTTCTTTCCTGCTAGGTAATACTCGGTAAGAATTTCAAGCTATAAATTGGCTTTTTCTCCCTCGAAAAAATAAAATAGGAGTGGAAAATTTGAAACACAGGGATGGAGATATGCAGTTTTGCACTTTGGCTATTGAAATGTTGAGCCTTTTCCTTCATAGATTTATTATTATCAACCAAAAAAACCCAAAATAAGGGTCCCTTAAAAGAGTAATAGGAGCACCTTTTGGTTTTCCTCATTAAAATAACTTACCCATTGCTTTTGTGATGCCCACACAAGATCCATGGAACCATTCTTCACAAGTATCACAACAGATCATGAATCTGAAAAAAAAAATGAAATATACATTCAAACAGTCGATTAGAGACTCCTAAAGGTTTAGAGAATGGATAATAAATTAAAACGAACATAATGAATTGAGAAAAACATTCTCAAGAGTAAGTTCGACTCTGTAAGTGTTTTTCTTATTCCCATCCATACGTACGTTAGATTTGTTTTTACCGCATTCTCTGCCTCTCCGAGACGCATGACCACCACCAGAGAATTAACACTCCAGTTTTTCATGTAAAACTCCCTGTTACCATTCTTTCATTGGGCACTCTCTCTTCAAGCCCTCTTGGGAGGAACCCGATCAAGCATCTCCTTTAGCAGTCTTTTTTTCACCATCCCATAAAATGACCATACCAGACTTGCTGTTCCGTCACGATGTCAAACACAATGTCATTCTTGATACCATTATCTGACGCACTCTATCAAATTATCAACCCGATCTCATCTACAAGTTTCTGCCTCCAAATCATTCCCCCTTCTTTCGACTGATTTCACTGTCTATGATGGTTTTGACGACTGGGCTTTTGAGGCAAACTGGTTTCTGATATATTTGACAAACACAATTAAAATGTTTGACACAGGTTGATTGTTTCATATTGATAGAGTGCGTCAGATCAAGGAAGTTGAAAATGACAATGGGCCTGTTGCAAACTTTCGCTAGAGCAAAACTAAGAGTTGTTTCATATAGATGATGCCTCAAAAATCACGATGAGCGCATTGGCACAGTCTGAAATGCGCTCATAACTTCACAATCTGCGCAAGAAATTTGCGGTTTTTTGAGCTTCCCGCTTCAAAAACGATACTATGGGACAGGTGAACATTTTGTCAGAGGAGTCGTTCCATCATCGGCAATATTCATCATGACTGACGGCAATCCGCCAAAACACGTGTGATGGGACGAAATAACACCTGACCAGGATAAGACCAGATAACAATCGGCGTTTTTACGTTCATATTTTCCTCGCCCGCTTTGACTGACCTTGAACTCTCCGCGCAGAGCTGCGGAAGCGTCTGCCATGATGAATATTGCCGACGATGGAACGACTCCTCTAACAAAATGTTCACCTGTGCCGTAGTATCGTTTTTGAAGCGGGGAGCTCAAAAAACCGCAACTTTCTTGCGCAGATTGTGAAGTTATGAGTGCATTTCAGACTTTGCCAATGCGCTCATCGAGATTTTTGAGGCATTATCTATATGAAACAACTCATAGTTTTGCTCTAGCAAAAGTTTGCAACAGGCCCATTGTACTCGACGTCACGACCAAACAGCTCGTCAAGCTGGTCAGCATGGTCAAGGTAACAGGATGATGGAAGAGAGGCTGCCAAAGCAGATGCTTGATTGGGTTCCTCCTTGGAGGAGATAAAGGGGACATCCAGAAAAGGGTGGTGACAGGGTATTTTAAATGAAATGAAGGAGTGCCAACTCCCCGACTGGTTCTGGGAGGACCCAGTGCTGTAGTGATCAGACGTCACAGAGCGCCATAAAAGCGACTATTAAATAAGTATGATTATTTTGAAAAACCAGGATCTATCTAGCTTCAAGTAATGAGAATGTCACTATAAGATATAGTAAAAAGCTCAAAAAAAGAAAGGCAAAATCGTTGAGGAGGAAAGTTATCATCTTTGCTCCATTAATGCATATCCATTTACGCAGTCTTTGATGTAGAGTTGAACTCCTGTTAAAGACAAAGGGAGAAAAGCTGCTTATTACAGTAAGGAAAAATAAGTTATGTAACTTACCTATTGTTGTGGGGTTTTTTACAAATACACCATAGTCTATCTGGGTCATCCTCAGAGTTCCAGCTCTGATCATCCTCGCTTGGAAGGTTGTCGTCTAAAGCTGCAGCTATTTCATCTCCATCCAAATTTTCATTCCCAACTCTGAAAATTATTCAAATATAAAAGGAAATTCGAAAAAATTTATACACAGCAAATGAAAAAATAAAATACTTTACCTCATTATTAAATATTTTTGGAGAATACAAAGTTACACACACCAAAAAAAGTTAGCTGCGACTGTTTGGAAAAGTTCAATGGAAATACAGTTTTAAGAGAAAACAGGAAAAATTTTCTTGATGTTTACTTGTTACCGCTAAATTCCTTGCTACTTCATTTCATCTTTGTAGCTTTTTCCTTTTATTCCGGAAGATTCCTTTTTGGGGGGTTTCTGAAAACCTTTGCTTTTTCATTACCCTCTACTTACTTAATATTCATTTAATCCCCCGAATTTCTTTTCCCCCCAAAATTTCGAGGAAAAAATTACTTCACAGACCCTAGCAAATTAAAATATAAAATGATGAAAACACTGAAAATGAAAGAGACATAAGTCTAATTTCTGAAAGTGAATTTAGTTCAGTTTTGGACTTATTGCCGACCTCCATTACAACAACACAAAATTCCCTCCGGGCGACAGAGCGTCTACAACATTTGGTTTTCATGCTGGCAGCAATGACGACCACATCCAAATTCTCAGCCCACCTCCCGAGGTGGATCAAAAAATGGCTGGCTGCGAACACTGGTCATAATTGGACATATTTCTGCCAAACAGAACTATGTGCATTAAGACATGAGCCCTGAGACCCATAAGAATATATGCATAACAGGGCTCACGTCATAATGCACACAGTTCCGTTTGGCAGAAATACTTCCAATTCAATAAGCAACTGAGTTTAGTTCTTGACTTCAGCTGAGTATTTTTCTCTTTTGGGTTGTAACCCTGCCAATCTGGTCGAATAGGCAGACCGTATCTACTCGCAAAAATTTGCATAAGCTAATTTGGAAATTGGTTTTGGTAGAAACAAAAATCTTACAGATTAAAGTTTATGTTTAAGTACTTTACCTGTTCCCAGGGTTTTTCTTTTCATTTGACCTCCTTCTGTCTTGTTTTTTAGCACTGGCTGGCTTCTTTGGAGTACCAACTGCTGGCTTAGAATCCAAATCTAACTCAGCACCATCAGTGTAAGCTGTGTCATACTTAGGATTAACTTTCCTTTCTCTTCCAGTGCCCCGCGCAGCGGGGGACTCCTGGAGTAGAGATTTCTTACGCGACAAAGGAGCATCTGATAAAAAACTTGGGGACAGCAAATTATTCATGTCCAGATCTCTTTGCTGGTTCATGGGGGCTTCAGAGGGCTGGTTAATTTTTGTGGTGAGGACTTTATCGCCAGTTTTCGGCGAGATGACTTTCAAATTGTTGCTGAGTGTCATTTGCTTGAAGGAAAGGGATTTTGCCCCTGGCCTTTTGGAGATTTGAGGTGATTTTGAGATCATGTCATCTTGATTTGATGCAAAAACTACAGGAAGATTATTGAGATCAAGTCCTGTGCTACTATCCGCAACAGGCTGTAAAATGAAAATACAACAAATTATCAGGTTTGGAAAATAATACAATGAGAGGTAGAAAAGCAAAATTATGTATCAAGGAATTTTCCATAAAAACGGTCTAGGTTTGTTGTTTTGAAGTGGCAAAGTCATGGTTTTTCAGGGATTTATTTATGTTTGTGGCATTGCTGTCTTTGCTATAAATATGAAAGTGTGTGGAGGATATTTAGACTGTGGAGATTTTGAAAGACTGTTGTTGGACTTTAAATTTTAACCTTGTTACTTACTGTAGAAGACGAATAAAGAAGGATGAGAAAACAAAAAGAATGAGAAAGAAGTATAGGAAGAGAACTTTAACACTGATAAACAAGCTTGATAATTATTTTCTTTTTTGTGTGTGTGTCTGCTGCACGAGATGGTTTTAGAATTTCCAAGGAAACACTCAGATCCATAGAAACATTTTCCCTAACTATAAAACTGCACAAGAAAAATTTTGAAGAACTTAGTGAAACTAAAAAAATTAATGAATGACGAATTTCCTATGTTGTTGTACTGATCTGCCACGAAAAAAAAAAGTACGAGGTAGTGCCGGTTGGGCTCTATTTATTCAAAATACATCACGATGGGTAAGAAAAAGGAGCCGACCGGCTAAAACTAATCCACCTCTTAATTTGAATGTTGGAAACGCTCAGAAGCACTACTTTGGCAGGTTGTCTGGGATTTAGATCGTTTTTTTTTCAAGTCAAGGACTCGCTTGATAAACCTATGTATACTATTCCATTTTTCCTTTGTCTCGATGCTTGATAATAAATTTTTACAACAATAACCAAACCAGATTTTACACTGGACACTTGAGAATAAGAATGATCACAAGATCTTCAATTTAGAACGGAAAAGATCACCAGTGATTTGTAAGTCTAAGCCTTTTCTTGACACAGTTATGAGTCATAGAGAAAACTACTAACAAATGTAGATAGATGGTGCTCAAATGGCTGGCAACACTTTACATTTGAAATGAAATTCAAAGAAACAAAAAGAGCAAACACACATTAACCTCAAAATATAAACAAACATGAACTTGAAGTTCACTGTCTCCAAGGTAACATGTCAGGGTCTAGAGTAAACAACTATTTTTGGTGTAATACAGTCTCTAAGAGGTGCTTAGGAAAACTGAAAAATATATTTTCATCGAGTTCCTCAGTTGTATTTCCTTGTTTTGACCAGTGAAGAATATTTCAAAAAATTTAAGCAGAAATTCAAATCTTCCATACATTTTTATAACAGCCAATAAGACCTACCTTCAACATTAGAAATGTATGCAGCAAGCTATTTTCTCTTCAATAACACATTTTTTTTATTAATTAGTAGGAACATATTATTATTTTTTGGGTTAAAATTCCAAAAAACCATTTTTAGTGATTTAACAGACAGGACGTACCAAGTCCTTTACAATCGAGGACTTAGGTGCAAAAAGGGTTCTTCTCAGTTACAGCGTTAAAGATTATCCTTCCACAGTTTTAACTTGACGAGAGACAAAATATTGGAAGAGAGATGGAAATTTGTCTGAATATTGTACCGTAATGCGGTTTTTTCAATCCACTAAAGACAAATAAAAATAGGGGACTATTGAAAAATTGTATGATTAATTTTACCAATTCTTCCTGCAAATTTTGAGAATGATGTATTAGAGATCCATCGCTTGAGACAGCGATCATATCAGGGTTGTAGTTCAGCTCGTGTAACTTGGCAACCATAGCCTCACTGTTATCTGTAAAATAAAACAACAAAATCTGAGAAAAAAAGGATCAAAAGAAAACTTAATTGACAAACTAGTTTATCTTTGACACACAGCAGATTAATCACAGTTAAATTTACATACGGGAAAAAACCCAAATTATCTAAGGAAAAGGATTTAGAGGCAATCAAACTAATTACCTGGGCAATGGCCCAGTAGAAAATATATGAAAAGCAGTACTACAATATTTATTTTTTCTACAAAACTTGAACACAACACAGCAGACAAAATGGTTTATCAGTGGACAAATGATGGTCATGTTGCGACTTTAGTGCATAATGTAACGGGCAATAAGAATTCCTCATTTCTAATTAACCAATTAATACTTCCACAAATTTTCTAGTATCCAGTTCCAAATGGATAAAAAAAAATCTGTACTCAGATCTGGATCGGAATCCGGTGATATGGAAAATAAATTTCTGCTAAACTCTACTTGGCAACAACAGCAACCCTGTGCTGACTCCTATTTAAGCAAAACATTCTGAAAATGATGTTCTAGACCTATTTTAAGTTAAATCCAGCAATTTGAGAGTATGATAAACTTTTAAAAAACTATGATTTCATAACTTTAGTAGATTCAATTTTGATCTGATTTAATCTACTATCCACCATTACTGCACTGTAGTGGACATCTAACATTGAGTCGTTACATTGTAGAAAAGTGTACAGGAGCTTAAAATTAAAAACCTCTAATATGAAGCAAAAGATGATGTAAGAGGAAAAGGGGGAAAAAAGGGCTTATGCCAGAGTAAAACCTGTGGTTATTTTTTAGGACTATAATGTTTATGCACAGATTTCAGTAGAAACCGAGTTGAACAAAGGACCATCACCAAGAGAACACATCTATTAACCAATTAAAATTGTTGAAATCAAAAGCCCATTTGTAGCATCATGAAGAGAAAGCAAACCGATTTTTCTCTTAATACACTGCAAGACAACAAAAGCATCAGTGATTATACAGAGCTAACATGCAGCTTGAGTTACGCAGGATCAAACATAAAAAGAATGGTAACCACTCGTAACGAAAATGGTTAGAGGAAAGAAAGCTTGAAAAATGATGGTGAGACAAATTTTATTCTTGAAGGCAAAATATGTTGCGGATTAACATCTTGAGAGTTTAGAGTGGACTAATGAGGCAGAGAAAAATGGTATTTTGATAGTTTGTCTGTCATGCAGTGCACTTAAAATTGAAAAACCTCCCGCAAATTGTTTGTCAAACAGTGAAACTTGGGTAAAAAAAATTTCATTCACTCTCATTTGGACTGCATTTTGCAATTTGGACCTATAAATTCCGGCTCATCAGAAAAAACACTTGGTAATTGCACATACGTTGGAACGGAATTTATAGTTCCTAATTGCAAAATGCAGTCCATTTGGAGTAAGGCATTACTGCTTTTCGAAAAATACATTCACCTCCTGCGGTCAAATGTAATGTAGATCAATGCTAGGCACTAAATACAGTGCAAATCATTGTTTCTTTTCTATTTTCCATTTTTATTTTATTTTCTTTATTTACAGAGCAAAAGGCACGAACAAAATTAAAAATAAGTTATTCACGCACTTGCAAAGGTTTTTTTCCTGGGCTCTAGATATTTTTAGATGTATCTCTGAATGAAGTAAGGTCTAATATTTGCCTTGAGTTTTCCTTTATCTTCTTAGAGACAAAGTAAACAAACAAACAAACAAACACAAAAAAAAAAAGAATAATTTTTTTCGAATTTCAAAACAACAGAGACTCGACCACAAAATATGGAAGTTATGAGCATCCGTTTGTTTGATATCACTCAGGTATCTGAGTTTCTATTTCACCTACAGTTACTTGATTTTTCTGTTTATTTTGATAGTTAGCAATCTTTTTGATTCTTTCAATATCTTCTAAAACACAAATTATATTTTACTATACAGACAATAAATCAGCAGTGAACAAAGAATTCACCAATGCAGATGTGATCAATTTGAAAATGCACAGAACAGAAAACAGAAGCAAAACTACATGAAAAAAAAAACGCACACCAAGGAAAAAACCATAAAAAAATTAGTTTTAGGATAGCTCAATCAGCATAATATATACATACTTAATCAACGAATGGTATAAAATTTAAGGGGAAAAATTAATAACAAGCTGAATACTAGCAAGCTGAGTCTTGGTGACGCCCTAAGCCCTGAAAAACTCCCGATCGATATCCTGGCCGGTTTGCGTTTTTTGGGTGGAGAAAGTGCCCTGTGGGAAATGCAACTGTCACAAAATAGACCTTAAATGTTCAAAAATCTGGTGTAGAGGGTCACAGGACTCACCATAGCAATTTGCTTTTTATGGATGTTTTTCCTTAATTGGCTGAAGTGAACGTTTAGTTCCTGGACTGACTTGACCTTCACAGTTTTGATTCAAATAAAATTAAAAAGATATAATAAGGGGACCAGAAAGTTTTGAGATGCCAGCTGCTTTTTTCTAGATTTTTTTCTTTAGATTTAAATACCCAATTTCCATAATAATTGACTGGAAAATGCCAAGCTTCCCGGATAATTTGTGAGTTACTAGAGAAAAAAAAATAAAAGAGAAGCACCACCCTTTTCTGAATATTTCCTCAAATCCCTCCTACTTCTCATGATTAGTGTGATCCGCAAATTCCAAGGATGAGATCAAGCTCTTTCTGCACCTCTCATCAATAAACTTGGCGCATGTTTATGAGAGAGTACCAGCAGCCATTGATTTTGATTTACTGAGAAGTTTTTCACATCTTCGGGTAGATAAATGTTGCTGTCAACTTTCTCTAACTACCTGGTTGCATGAGAAAATATAAAAAGGAAAGTAAAAGAAGAAATAGATTCTACAGTTGCAAGAAGCTGCGGACAAAAATATGTTTGTCAAACCTAGACATGGACTGGTACATAAAACGTAAGGCTATATAAACGAGTGGTAGAAGTGGAGAAAAACATTAGTTTAACAAACCTAGATTTTTATCATCAGGTTTTGTTAGATTTTGTTCGGTGCTAATTCTCCTTATAATATCGGGAGCAGAGAAAAGTTCCGGCCCGACGACAAGAGGAGCAGAAACTGTTTTAGGCGCTTGCTTCTTTCCGGAGGTTGCCGGTTTAGTTTCGACATTAGAAGTTTTAACTTCAACTGGCCCTCCAGAAGACGAAACGAAGGCGACACCTCAAAAATCAAAAGCATTGGTATTTTGTTAAGATTACAACTAACTTAAAGCTCATAACTCAACCTTGAAAGACATATATATTTTTATCATACCAGGAATATTACATGAAACAATTATATGATCTTGCTAGGAAACAGATGTGAGACACAGAAGAGTGTTAGAGGTTTAGAGAGGATTACACAAAAATATAAAACAGAAACAAAGGAAGGAGCAAAGAGACCAGTTTGTTATTCAAGACCTCACCTTTGTAATTTACAGTTCATGCCAAAAAGAAAGTACATTATAAAATTGATACCACTTTTGAATATTGTCACTTAAGAAACAATCCTGTCTGACCTAAACATCAGGATATTGCAATTCCACAAAAGAAATGCATTCTAGGAATTCAAACACAGTCTCCTACACACAGTGAAATATACAAAGAAACGACGTAGTGATATAGTATCCCAAAGTAAATATTCTCAATTGGGATTCAATTAGCAATTTAAAGATTTACCTTTGATCTACTTTTCAAAGGTGGTATTAATACATATCGACATTTTTCTACTCCTCTGTAACATTTTCAGAAGTGCATTAAGCTGTATTGATTCTTCAGTGACAATATGTAAGGGTTGAAAACGTAAATTTAGAATAGACATGAGATGAAGTGAACAAGAGAAAAAAAAGAAGAAAAGAAAACGAGAAAAAACGAAGGGATATTTGTAGCTGCCAAAATCAGGCCTCCCTTAAAGTTTGGCTATTTCTGCGAGATGACCAATTTCAACCCTTACCCATATGTATTCCTCTACAAGTTGAAAATTGTTCAGGTAAAGAAAACAACACGAGGATATAAATTCACATGGAAATTGAGGAAATATCCATTGATCAATCTTTGGTACAAAATGAAAATGGGTGAAAAAAGAGAAAAGGAAATTAACATTGAAGGTGTGAAAATTAGAGTTAGTGCATGATTATGTGTATCTGTTTATGTATCAAAAATTGTTTCGTTGCCAAAACATGTATTTCAAACTAATTCTTATTTTGATAACTTCAAGAATTTTACTGAAGATGTTCAGGTCATGCCTCGCTGTGAATCTCATTAAACCAGGGAGCATTTTGTCGAGAATGACTTGATGTATTTCAGCCAAGTTGACCAAGGCTGTTCCCTGTGGTGACCTAGTCTAGTTAAAATTATACTTTGTTGAGAATATAAATAAGTTGAAAGAAATCTTAAATAAAATAGGGACAAATAAAGATACCAGGATCACTCGAATAGTTGAGCGTAAAATAATTTTGAAAAAAAGATGACATGAAATAACAAGAGACAATTAAGAAAAGCGACAATGGGTTAAGAAGATTTTTACTTGAAGAAAAATTAGGAATTAGGTGCTAGTAAAAATTATTCAACTCATCTTGGAAAAAGGAAGAGTTAAGAGAAACACAAGCTGAGCGGTTTAAAATAATGAAAATCAATAAATTATGTGATGTTGTCATGACGTTAATAACTCAGGACTCCTGGGACCTAGGCAATAGAAGCTATTTTTTTGTAAGACTACCATAGCTCCAGAATCTATTGAGCTTATACTTGAGGGTTTGCTTAGCCAGGGTGTCTACTAAAACATGCTGGCTAAAAATCAGTACTTTAACGGTACTTTTTCAGTACATTCCCAAGAAATTCAGTATCTCCTCCACAGAAAATTTCAGTACTTTTTCAGTACCTCCAATTGACGAAATTCAAAAAACTTCAAAAATTTGAATTTTTCGCTTAAATTGCGACAAAAATGACAAAAAATTCCGGACCTTCTTGCAGAATTTCCACACTTTTTCAGTACTTCCGCACCGCCCTTAAAAAATCCGTACTATTTCTGGACTTGTAGACACCCTGGCTTAGCATTTATTGAAGTTTTCCCGGTGCTTCTAAAAGTTTAAGTTAATGAGGAATGAAGTTTCATCAGAAAGTTGAGTGAGGAGCACAGAAAGATTTCCATTTACTATATTAATAGGAAGGGGTGTGAATGCAGGTGTATTAGTCGTTGAACACAATAGTCGTATTTTGTTTGGTGATATGATCGAAACAGTTGCGCAGCACTCCTATACCATTCAAGTGTTTTTTAGAGTTAGTAAGCAAGCCTTACTTTAATAGAAAATATTTGGCCCATTGCAGGGACGCTGGTACATACAAAATTTTGTTACACAAATTCTGGATCAAATTCGGAAGATGTTTCAGGATTATTAGCACAATCCTCATGTGGTTTGTAACCACATTTTTCTCAATTTGTTTCTCACTGATCATGAGAAAGTAAACATGCTTAACAAGTCATGCTGTAGATATGACCCCAAACAAAATACAATCTCTATTAAGGTTAGTTAATTAAAATAGTACATTTTCACCATGATATTCTAAGATTTATCCTGTTCAGTTTGATGCCCAAACTCAAATCACAATTTGCTGCAGCTGGAAATTTCCAAAAATCTTAAATACCTTTAATGTTCCTCTGATCAGAACAGCATTGCTTACCTTCAGTATTGTCGTTTTTGTTGAGAGACACCTTCTTTAGCTGCATATCTAACTGTCTCTGTTTTTCATTGATTGAACTGGGAGGTTTGTCCTCCTGCTTTCTCAACTTCAAAGGCTGCCTGTTCAATTTCACTTTGCCAACTTTATGGTCTCCAACTGCAACCTGCTGCTGAGAGAAAAGGGGCGTATTGCATGTTAACAATCAATGGAAGAAAATAAAAATAGAATTGGTTCTAACCACCCAAAAGAGTTAATAACTTTGACGATTGATTTACATCAACAGACAACTTCCAAAATTTCTAAATGCATATTGTAAGGGATGGACTAAATGTAATCCAACAATTGCATTTCACAGCGAATTAAAAAGGCAACTGACATACAGTTTAAATTATACTTTTGATGGAATAATTAGCAATTTAACAAGACCCTCTTCAAGTTTACTTATTAGTATTCAAATTTGCTGAGATATAGCTTTTGAAGATGATGTGCTGTTAAACTGCTTGGTAGATTTCTAAGAGGCTAAATAGCCAAACACACACAATGCCGTTGCAAATCAAACAAAGACGTCAAAGTAAACTGGAGTTATGAGGGTTTAAAATTCTAAGTTCAAAAAATGCAGTTTAAAGAAAAACCTATTTAACGTCAAAAATTTCAGTGATCCATGCTCAATATTTTGGATTTAAATCTAACTGTTATGCTTTCTCCTAGCACAGAAATAAACAAAACGGCTCGACAATTGTTCATCAGAACACGAGACGGTTTCTTGCATACAGAACTCAAATTGTGATTACTTGAGCTGATCTGACAAAAATCTTCCAAAAAACATGCCTTCCAGCAGTAAGCTCCTTTTTCCTGTGGATGGTTACTTTCAGTAATTTAGTGCTTTTCGTACAGTTTAGAATTGAATAAGTGAGAACGAAAACACACCAACTCGGAAAAATTAAAGTAATCAAGACACAAACAAAACTGCACAGTAGCTGAAGAAATTAGTCTAAGAAAAAGATGTTTGGTACTGAAAGACAGGCACTTACGAACATTTTAAAGGTCCAAGCTGGAACAGATGCGCTAACTTCAATGACCTTCATAAAAATTGACCGTCTTTAATGAAAGTTGCGCATTTTTGAGTTATCGAGTTGGTGTGTTTCAAAACTCACTGATTCAATTCTGAGTCAAGCAAAGAGTCTTACAAGTATTTTTAAAAGTAAAGGAGTAATTTACCTGCTTCAAGGGACTTTGCACAACTTTTGATGGTGACAATATGGATAAATTGATGTTCTGAACATTTAACTCCTGACCAGGAGACAGCTTTGAGAATTTTGGGCCCTGTTTCGGCACTATTCTCATAAGAGTGCGACCCTCCGTCTGTTAAAAGGAAAATAGAAACAATTTGATCAACCCTTAATAAAAACATTGCTTTAGCATTAATATGAAAGATACATGGAAGTTTTTTATTTAATTTAATTTTTTCTTTGGACTGTTATGCCTCCCATATAAACGGAACAAAAATCTTGAAACATGCCGGCATTGAGGCACACATTTATTTCATAATGGTAAGAAACATCTTACTATTCAGCTATCATGGTTGGAACTGATAAAACCTGGCTTGTAGCCCTCCCACTCCTTGAAATTCTAAATTGAAAGTGGAAGCTGATAAGAGCATGGTGAGTGGGGACAGATAAGAAGAGTGATTCACATTATCCTCAACTCCTAAAAATTAGTACGTCGTGGAGCTAGGCAATTAAAGTCTTAGCATGTTCATGCCAATACGAATAAAGCCTTCAATTGCTGTCATTAGATTTTTTCTTCAATGACGATGTTCTATCAGGTGAGTTTATCATCTCATCCTGAGGTAAAATTCCTAAGTCAAATAATGTAGAAGCCCTAGTTTAGCTTGCCTCAGAAACTTCATTTTTAGTTGATTATGATAAGTCAAATAATGAATTTTACTAAAGGTGCTACATTTGACTAAAATTATGATGATGACAAAATGAGGAGGGAGGAGGGAGGGACAAATCAAAATAGAAGAGCTACATTGACATCACAATAAATATTACTTCCTACAGAAATTTTTCGGTAGATATAGGACAATGTTTGCAGTTTCTGTGAGTGGAGTGAAGAGACATATCAATGGTGAAACTGCAGGAATGTCTGTCTCAATTTGAAAGGTTGCAGACTTCCTGCCATACTTCATTTTTTAGATGGAAAAATACTAAACGTCATTTCTTGATGTCCTTCTGATTTATTATCTCTGTGTGAAGGACATTCTGAGAAAATCTCGAACAACAGAATAGAAATATTCTCTTTTGATAAAATTTAATGGGAAAGGAGATTTTAAAACCACTCAAGTGAGCTTTGTGTTACTGCGGTTTCACTGTTGATATGTATATTCGTCATATAAATATTTGTAATATACTTCAAGCAAAATGAGACGGTAAAAATGCGTCCCCATCAAAAACCAAGCAATATGTTGAATGTATTTAAAGTGTGAACATAAATACTGAACCAACTATGGACCACTTCACTAAGCGAAATCATTAAACTAAAAGTGATGTGCGTGTAGTCAGATACATGAATCACATAACTAGGAAACTTACTTGAATCAGGGACTAACAATTGATGTCTTTAACAGGAGATGTGAAATTTTAAAGTCTCATAATTTATTCATTGGAAAGCTTTTTATTCTCTTCATGACAGAGTAGGTTACCTTTTGACCGGCAGCTGGAGTTTTGATGACAGCATGACAATCTGATGATTGCAAGGGGCTGACAATTGTGAAATTGCTAGATTGAGTGGTGATTGGTCCCAGTTGAAGCTGCTTTGTAGGTGACAAGATAAGCTGAACTTCACCAGAACTGGATACAGCTGGAACTTGCGTAGCTGTAGGTGCGATTGGTTTCACTGAGCTCTTTGATAGTATACCAGGAGTTTTCAAAGTTTTCTTTTGAGCCATAACAATTGTGTTCTTAAAAGCAGAGAAAGAGAAAAAAAAAAGCTCAAGTAAGTTCAGATGGGGGAAGAAACTATTATTAAATTCTCCAATATTTCTACCATAATACAAATAAAATGAGGTTGCAGGGGACTGGAGACAGATGATAACTGATCTTCCAGAAATGATTGGCTAGCAACATTGTTTTTTCATGTTGCAGAGAGTACACCTCTATGATTCTTTCAGATACTAGATTTCGCATTTAATCTGATCGCCGTCTTTGGGATTTTTAACAATTAATAGCCTGTGCTGACCAAGAATCACTCATTCGAGATTTGGAGACATTGGGGAGCCGCATGCAACATAGCTGAAGTAGCTCTAAAGTTTTCAAGGACAGCCATGATGACACATTTTCTGGGTTGTCTTGGTGAAGGGTTCATCATTTAGAGAAAATTATCTCAAACAAATTTAATATAATATAGAAAAAAGGGGGGCGGGAAAAGGCTTCAAACAGACTGAAGAGTGCCGCTCTTTTAGAAAAATCTGGAAAAGAGCACTTGATGGTTGGCAAATCGGTGTTCCAACTACAAAAAGATCTTAACAAAATTTGGCTTTATGGTGTCTAGAAATTTTCAAAAAAAAAAAAAAAAAAAAAAATCCCTGCCTGATAAAGAGCGAACTGAGAATCATGCATTTCACATGAAAAGCCAGATATAATGAGCATTTGTACCTTTCCTTTGTTTGCTTGATTTTGTTGTTGCTGTCGAACATCACTGGCATTTGACACTTTTTTGGGTTGATAGAATGATGTGTAGCAGTGATCAAACTGGATGGAGCTATGAACATTCATGGGTTTGTTTTCTGCCTTATCACTCACATACAAATTATCTAAAACGGAAAGGTAAAACATGAATAAATAAAAATTATTAATGCAGGATTAGACTGTGGAGCAAGGAAACATGTGATAAAGCAATGTTTTTAGAATTTTTTCCGTGGTAAGATCAAAATTGAGTATTTTGACCTGTTCTACGTTGAGAGTGATTTTGGAAGGAACAAAACAATGGTTGAATTTAGAGTAAAATTCATCTTAATAGGTGTTTTAATATTATCTCATTATAACTTATTTTTGCCTAACAGTGGACATGAACAACAATGTTACTTATTTGTTCTTCCGCTTTTCATTCAGCAATTTGTGCGATTGATGTCCAACGTTTTAGTTTCTTGGAAGAAACCATCAGTAAAAAACTTTTCCTAGTTTTTGACAAAGCACTGCTGGCTTTAATGGCATTAGATAAAAGGAAAAATGCTGGAAGGTGGTTTGCAGTTAATAAGAAAACTTCCTTTTTTTTTAAAGCAAAAATATCTTGATCATGGTTTTGCGTGAACCATTAGAACAGTGTCTGAATTTGAGCATTATGTTTCGTTGACTAAGCAAATCACACAATGATATATCATCGTGTCCCTCACAAAAAAACGTAACCACATTTCCATGTTGCCATATTTCCTCTCACAAATTGCATTTTTACCAGGAGAATCTTGGGTATTTCTAATTGAAAATTTCACTGATTTTTCTCCTGATCTCATGCAAAAATCTGACAAATTTTGAACTAGATTTCCCCAAGCACGTTCTTGTAAAAAATATTTTTGAGCCAATTTTGCGACCTTGAAATTGAGTTACGTTCCTTCGTCCGGGAAACGATGACATAAATTGAGGAACGTTCCAGAGGAGGAGAAAATTGGTGTTCCCTGAACACGCTTCATTCAACCTTAGATTTTTCTTTTTTTTAGAAGCAAGACGTTAAAATTTTTCAAAACTAATAATACTTACTGGCTAAAACTATTAATATTTACTATGAAATTTGATTTGAGAAAACTTAATTAGTTACATACTTTTCCCAGCAAAATATTACTGAGAAGACATACAGCATACTACTTAAACTCACATTCTATCTAGTGGTTCATTCAGGTTAGTAGATGACAGACACTTTTAAGTTTATTTAGTTATTAAGTGCAAGAAAAAAGTGAGGAGAAACCCACAGGAAAGAAAGAGAAAAAAGGATGTTACTGAAGAATCTGAGCTATGAAATTTTGATGTCAAAATGCTGAGTTACTGAGAATCGTGAGAATAACTGAAAACCGATTGGACTCCATTTTGCAAATGGGCACTACTATTTCTGGCTGATGTTAGAAACATCGTAAGCGCCATTAGTTTCCCTAGGTAGATAGACGTTTTCATGGATGAACCAGAAATAGTGGTTTCTCATGGCAAAATTTAGTCCAAAATGGGTAGGTAAAAAAAGCAAGAGAAGAATAAAAAAAGGCCATCTTAGTCTTGTTTTCTCCTATTGGTACCTCATTAGTTTTTCTGTTATCTTGGTTCAATTTTTTTTCCATTCCTTTACAATGGGGAAAAAATGTTTCTCCATTCATAATTCTAAGAAAATACCGATAATTTTAGAGGGTAATGGCAAATGATGAAGTTTAAGCTTCATGACAACCACAATCATACCCAATCACAAAGAACAAAGATTGCAACTGCACTGACAAAACCATTTGGAAAAGAATTAAATTTTGGCAAAAAGATTCTCATATTTAGATGTATTCTCTCATATTCTCTTTTCACAAAAAAGAAAAGAAAAAAGAAAAGAAAAAGAGCCAAAAAACAAGGAAAATATTAACATGCTGGACGTCCTATCCTGGAAGTTACAAAAAAGAAAGAAAAAAAGAAGAAAAAAAAAAGTTGTTTTGTTTGAGTGTCTGGCCTCAGTGCTTCTGTCTGTTTAAGCAATCCGCACATCCACCGCAAGAAGAATGCATTTTCCAACGGGCGATGGGATCAATCTTTTGAGGTCATATTTACGTTTACATTGTTGGAGGAATTGATTATTCGAAAGACTTAATCGCCAGATTGCAATTAAAATCCCTCATATAATGTCAGATATGAAAAATGTCAACAAACGATGTGGCAAGCTTGACTGACGATGGCTCGAACTCCGTGACTCACTGTGCGACACTATTGCCGTCTTGTCCACCAATTTTCAGTCCGTGGCCCACTGTGCGGCCCCACTCCCCCTGTCTAAAACTTTCAAAGCTCGCCATTTTTAAACAGCTCGGCCGATTTCGCCCTAATTCAATAACAGCCTTGTACTATGTAAGATCTTCCTCCTGTAATTTCGGGGGAAAATCTTATAATTGGCGCGAGTTATTGCGACCACAAAATTGAACCTCCCCCCACTCCTTGCCCCCACCATTCGAAATCTAATATTTCAATCTTTGTTCATTTTTCGCAGAATGCTTGTCCCGTTCCTCCAATTTACATCGCAAAAAGTTTCACCCCGAAAACTTCGAAAATGAGGAAAATATGACCCAGCAAAAATCGGAAAAACCACGATGAGTCGGAAATACATACATAAATAAACAGATATATATAAACATGAATTCAAACGGCATGCATATTCGTAATCTACAACCCAGGATCGATGGTCATTGCATGGTCTTTGGTCCAGGTCTGACATAAGAGGAGAACGCAATAGTGTATTTCCTTCGGAAAATACACTAAAAATTAAGAAAATAATAAAATACATAAGAGACAGACACAAAAAATTTAAGATGGAAAGTCTGCTGAATTAAACTACACAGGATTTCCCCAATGAGTTGTCCTTTCTCTTAGAAAGGCGAAAAAGATACCTTATTGTACTCTATAGTATAAAATCATAAGAGTAATTCATAGCGCATAGACCTGAGGCACGAAGCAGTCAAGGCGGTGTGCCCTAGGGTCCTTCAAAAATACGATTCTATTCATTGAAAAAAAAAATGGTACAATATTTTTGGGATCAATAATTACAACCTGAATACTTTTTAGGTTATATGCTTTAAATTATCAAGTGCAGAGTGAACTTTGTATTTAGATTCAGAAGCAAACTTGCCTCACCAAATGGCTAGTTTAGAACGATCATCTTGCTTTAGTAATGAACAAATTTGTACTCATTGCATTGATTGAAAATTTAAGAGCATCGAATTTTTCACTGCAATAACCAATATAAACGAAATTTTCGAGGGAAAAAAAGTTTTTACATTAATGAAATATTCTTCCAAATTGATTCAACTTATCAGAGATCAACAAAACTATAGAAAACAATCAAAGAGAGATGGAGCGAAATAACAATATGAAATGAGGATGATCACAAAAGTGAAGAATGGGAGAGAGAGAGAAAAACAGAAAGCCCATTAAGAATATTCCAATAACGAAATAAAAACGCCTTATTTTTGCTCTACAATTAATGATGGAATACCGAATGAAAATACGCTATTAATTCGAAACTGCCAAAACTCTACTAAAAGCAAAACTTGGTTGAAGTTGTTTGGGAGATTACGAGAATGGTGAAGAACTCAAAAAATTTACATGGAGGTACGATACATTGGTTGAGTTGGTGCAAGTACATACAGTAACAAGAACAGAAAATGAAGAAAAAAAGGACCTGCTTTACATGCAACCAGTGAGATTTTTCTGCTTAAAAAAAGAATACAGATTCACTCTGATTGAGATGAAAACATTTTCAAAGACACTCCAAGAAAAGTTTCAAAAAAACAAATGAGTTCGTAAGAAATGAGTCAATAGCAGCAATGATCCATTTCAGCGAATTGTCAAGTTCATCACTAAAATTGTATAGGTATGTTCCAACTCTGGATGGAAGTACCTTGTGCTGATTGTGATGGACACTGTTTTTGCTATCGTTTAAACCTTTAGATACTATGATCGCATAAAATCCCATTATTTTTAAAAAACTTACGATAGTAAATCTATTCAAGATCAATCCTTTCCTTCTGTTCGAAAAATCAACTGAAGTTGTCATTGAATCGGCTTAATCTTTTTAGTGAGAGGATGCATCCAAATGATAAGATCAAATGAATTTTGAACGAGACAGGAACAAGGGTTTTTTTTTCATGGTTAATTTGCACATTGACGCACAATTTGTCAATTTTAATTTTTTCAAATCTTCTCTTTTTTTCTGTTCAAATTAAATCGACCAAATTTGAGTTATTCCTACTTTTTTTTTCTATTTTTCGATTTTCGTCTCAATCATCTTCCAAGAGAGCAAAAAAAAAAATTTTCAAATGAAAATACTTCCATATCTGATACTTTGAACTTGAGAATTTTCAACGCATCATAAAACCTATAATAAGTTGTGGATCTTTGCCCCTTCATTATGAAAATCCACAACTGACCACTCTCTCAGGGACAAACGTAATTTGATAGAAAAAAAGTTTATGTGCATGGTGAAATTGATTCATCAGTACCTCAGAAAGTGGCTAATTCTGAACCTTCATGATGAGTATAAAAAGATTTGCAAGTGATTCATGTACATGTATTGTTATTATTTATTGTTGATAAAAAACTTGACTAATGATCATGAAGGAAGGAGATTTTGGTTACTTGCCAGGAAGAGTGAAGTTTGAATACGTCAGTAACTTTCAAAATTTCCATAACTAAAATATTGTTTGGGACAGGCAGAACAAGACACATTTAATGCAAAAACACTGAGTTCCCTTTAAAAACCTGCTGACCCGTCATTATATATTTAAAAAGAACTCTAGTAAGGTTTGCTCCGAAAAAAACTCAATATACCTTAACATATACATTTCAGTTTGCAAAGATGCGTCAAAAAGTCAAGCTTCAAAGAGGAATCAAAATCCAACTGTAATTACCTAGTAAATGTGGATCTAACAAACGTTTCGCTGCCTCTGATTGTAAAGCTGAATCCAGATTAGCCGCCTCTGTTGGGCCCAATCCACACATAAATTCATCTACCGATCCTAATCAAAACCATACTCAAGTGTTACACTAGTAAACGTTGGCAGAGGTAGAAAAAATTAACGGCACAAAAAAAAAAAAGATGGTGAAAACAAAATGTCTAGCAGAATTGAATTTTTGGAGAGTTCTTTTCATTACTTCAACATTACATCTCATTTTTTTCTCCAACCAAACAGCTGTTTTGAACTTTTAAAAGCTCGAAAATGCGCTCCTTTGAAACATCTAAATTAGAAACATCTCTTTCTATGACAATTCCTGTATCTTCTAACAGCCTTATTTTGGAATCAAACTCCTTAATCAAACCTGACACAGAAAACAACTTTAGCATTTCAACTGCCAAAAATTTGTTAAGGAACTTGTACTTCAAGAACTGCTAGACACAGTGTTGTTCAGATGCTGAACAAAACAAAATGAAAGTGATTTAAAAGTAACAAGATGAAGAAAG
The DNA here is from genome assembly GCF_918797505.1 of Bemisia tabaci. NCBI lineage: Eukaryota > Metazoa > Arthropoda > Insecta > Hemiptera > Aleyrodidae > Bemisia > Bemisia tabaci. The sequence continues at coordinate 3,954,411 of NC_092793.1, forward strand.
ATACAATCAGAAATTATTAATCAAGATCTGATTACTTTCTCGATGAATGTATGATTTTGCACTCCATCCCAGCAAGTGATCAAAAGAATTAAATGCTGCGATGTGGAGTACTGAGTTGAAATGTGTGCCTCAAAAAAAATGAAGAAAAGAATTTTTAAGGCCGCACTTTATGCACTCAGAAGGTAGGTCCTTTTTTGAAGAAAGAAAAAAAAAAGTACACTTTCAACAGGCACCAGATGCGCGCAATTTTCGTTGATTCACCAAAATTTCGCAAAAACCCAACACAGTTGCATATTTAGAAAAAGAGAATGATGGATTGCATTAGGCAAAAAGGACTTTGCAGGAAACCTTTTCCTTGGTTCCTATCTATTGAAAGGAATGATAAAGGTACGCTTTCTGCGCTGGAAGAATTAAAAATATATGTACGGATATTTGCCTCAGCAATGTCAAAACAACCATTTGAATTTTTCCGAGCAGAAAATATGTTAAAAATTCAAAAAGTATAGATTTTTTGGTTCACAATAGTAGAAATTCTTTACTTACTCCTTAAAATTAGACCAAATTTTTGATTAATGAAAAGTCAAGTGCTTATTGTAACGAGACTGAGGGGGTGCTGTATCTAATTTTCGATTTTATATCAAGAGTAGGTTATTTTTCCATCGCATTTTTGAATTTTCTGCACAGAAGGAATTCTTTACCTATGCCCAAACCTAAGTGTAATTCAATTTTTTTTGCGAAACAAAACGCCATTCTCAAATGACTTTATAAAACATCCAGCAGCAGACAGTCCACCTTATTCATAAAAGTTGGTGTAGGACAATTTAGGCAGAACTTCAGTTTGCTGAAACTGAATAACGATTTGAGATAGGTATGTTGTAAAATATAAACTGGGTTGTATTTAGTAACAGGGAACCAAGTTACTTGGGAATCAAGGAGCTACCACTTAATGGATTGGAAGAGAGAGTCTCAAGAGTCAATATAAATCTATGCATTTTGCTTTAAAGTAACAGAAGCATTTTTGTACAGAATTTTTTCTAAGAAAACATCCGCAGTGGAACCAAGCATTACTCAATTGTGATATATTTTTCTCTTTTTTTCAATCAGCAAGGTCATTTTTTCAATTATGAACAGAACTTTAGTAACTATGTTAAGATTAAACAACAAGAGACACTGCTTTTTCCTAGAATGGACGATTGAAATGAAAAATCGTTAGATCCAAACCACACCAAAACAACAAAAAAACTTTGGATTAGAGTACTGGATAAATTAGAATAAAGAGTGGGAATGGGGGAAAAGATACATGTGGTTGAGACAGATTTTCAACCCTGCTAGGACCTTTAGTATGATGTATCTTTATCTTTAAATGTAAGATTCATGTTACCAACAGTTCGAGTGTTTCTTGGAATCATACCTCAAATTTGAATCAGCTACTAACATGTGTTAGGGAGAGTTGAGGTCCACTACACTGATTAATCATTTTAGGCAACCTGAGCCAGATCCTTTTTTCAATTTTTTTGGAAAGATGAAAGACATGGTAAAATAAGTCGTCTGGTCCTTTGAAGCTTGTTTTTGAAGAGTTCACGCTGGCTACATTTTAGTCAGCCTCAGCTTCATAACTTCAGTTTAACTTTATAAAAGTGATAAATTGTTCTCATATGTAAATCCTGTGATCCTAGGTGCATTTAGCTAGAAAATTTTGTCCACCCTGACTAGGTAAAAATTAGTGTTGTGCTTAGTTATTCAGGAGTTGAAGGGCTAACTTTGTGCTTAAGATATATTCAATGGTAATAGAATCTTCCTTCTAATGACCTTGTTGAGTTTCACTTAAGATTTTAGAAAATAGCCGATCAATTTGAAAATGGAGGGGATGTACATCTAATTTTGAAATAGACCTACCTAGTTCATTACATGGGTGTCAAATTAGTAAGCAGAATTAGGTATGAAAACCAGGGTTTCAGCAGGAAAAACAGCTAAATTCAAGAGACAAGGACATTAAGCTATAGAGTGAAAATTTTAGAAGCGAAGAAAAATAATTACCGATGACAGGATTTGAGGCTGATATTGTGGCAGGAGCAAGAGCTGTCGATACAGGTACATTGTTGTTCTGCGGAAAATAGCCTTCAACAACTAAATTTGCTTTTAATCCATTTTCGTTCTCTTCATCGGTTGCTGGCTGGCCACTATCAACACATTGCAGGATACTCACTGGTGTGTTTTGTTGACTTGCTGTAGTAAAAAAAGGGCAATTTAATTAGAGGTAAGTATTATCAAACAAGAGAAAAAGATTTGAGTTCATTTTGCGTTTTTAATATTAATTTCGGGTTTTGATTTCCCACCAAAATGGTATGGACCCAGCACTTGAGTACAATTCCGTGTGGTACTATCAAATCGGATACTTTCCAAGCACTGTAATAGAAAATACATGAGTCTTATTGATGTGAATTCAATGAGGTCTCAACACTCAGAAAGATATTTAAAAGATACTTGAAGAAATTTTCCCACTAAAAAAAGCTCAGACATGCAGTTGCCATAATCTAATTACAGAAAACGGCTTTCAACAGCATAAAATGAATGGAGTTAATGGAGAAATTAATTCATTCTTCTTTAATTCATGTATTTTTATAGGTAAATATGGCTGATAATTTTTTTTTTTCAAATTTAAGAATTTGGATATCATTTCAAAGTTCTAGGTAACTGATAAATTTTGCCCCAGTTACTGAGGAGGTTTGTCCTGTTTATGAAGTTGGTGAAATCTATAATTGTAAAACTGGGAAAGATTGGAACTGCAGTAGACATTTATCCAACAAATACAAATCAACATCATTAGGCGTTTTTTAAGTAGAGCAGATACATCTTAAGTTGAGACAAATGTCAATCTCTGATTACCGCCGAATCAGCACCACTCAATGGGTTAATACATGCAGTCAGATGGCACTACTGATGAGTGGTGACCTAAGCAATACTTGACTTTCGTCTCAACATACGATGCGTCCGCTCTAATAAGTCATGGTACCTAGATTATTTTAACTTTGGGATGTAACAGTCTGTTCAGGGACACTTTGAATACCATAGTTTCTTTCCTTTTCTTGTGAGTGCTGCTATCGCTGGAGGCACTACCTTCGATGTTTCCTACTGTGACCGCAATTTCAGTGAAAAATTGAATGTTTATGTTTCCTTTGCATACCTTCATTCTTTCAGATTTTGTAGTCATTAAAATATTATTGCCCTAGATGCAAATGAGCTTGGTAAGACAGGCTCATGTATATAGTTAGTAATTGTGCAAATAGTTAGGCATTTAGCACTTATGGCCACCTTCCTTCCTAATTTATCTTATTTTATAATTTTATTGTTTTATTACTTTTCACTTAAGTTTTCACTTCTTTCTCCCTTTCAATTTACCATAGCTTCTACATTTACCTATTCTAATTTCATTGTTATTCTTACTGATCTATTACTTTTAATTATTTTTATTTATTCTTATTTCTATTGTTTTTTATTCTAATCTTCATTTCTATTTTTATTCTTTTCTATTGTGTTTTATACTCAGTATCCATCAAAGTGCCTTGTAAAACTTTAATTTTAAACTGTTGAACGAAATTGTAAAAAGACCATCTTCTAGGTCTGTATAATTTATTGTATATCGACGGTGTAAGTCGGCAATCATATAACTCGTTTGCAGGGTCTGAAAATCTCCGCCTCTTTGTTATTTTTTAAAAGGAGAACAAATTGACATCATTTCTTGAAGTTTTCGCAGGATTTTCTTTGCGTAGAGAAGGAAAATTACGACAATTTTAAAGAATTGCCGTTGAGTAGTTTTCTGTTTAAAAAATATAGGATGATAGGAAGTCTGCGACATCGCAAACCGAGTTATGTGATTGCCGACTTTCACCGTCGATACACATAATTGTAATAAACTAGAAAAAAAGGAAGAAAAAAAAAATTAAAGTATTAGATCAAACTAGTGCCAGTCTACCGTGATGGCAGAATTTCATCACTCTACTCAACATTTCAAGGATGGATCTGGCACTCAAGTCTGTGTGGAAAAATGTTACGTAGGTCCACAAATGTAAGGGCTTGAGAACCCCTTCGCACTGAATGCCTGAGTGAAGCATCATTGATTCTAAGGCAAGAAATTGAGCTGACAAATCTTCCGTAAGAATTCATGCATCCTTAAAAAATAGAGAAATAAAGTCAATCGTGATTTCCCGCTACAAACCTAGAACTTTTTGAAGAGTATCTGGGTCGACAGACAACGTTCCATCCGCATTGACAATGATGACCAGAGTGTCATCATTCTTTTTTTCTTCAGTTCTTTCTATTACAACTGAACTGGACATGGTGAGTTATTCATCTATTACATTAGTAAGGTGCAATGAGATTTGGAAAACATGCACTGGGGGGTATCGCACTCATTCACTACACATGAAAAGAGCATGGATAAACGAGAGGTGGCGGTTCACACAATAAATAAACACAACTTTTGCAGGCACATTTTCCTTTAGATCCGAATTTGCTTGCAGAATTCAAGAAAATTATTATCGCGACACTTCCGAAATTCGGGTAAATTCAGATAAACATAAGACGCCATCTGTAAATAATATCCAATGGAGGTAATACGAGCGTCGCTCTTGTTCGAATATCTGGCTCGAGAGAATACTACAGTTATTCCAAAGCTGTAGGGTGAGACTAAGAGAGATTATTGTCGTCGATTAATTTCTTATCAAAATTCGGAAAAGGTTTAAAATTAAGTTTTAAAGTAATAGTTCCGATTAGATTGGATTAGATTGATTAAAATAGGCTTCAAGATGACCGATGGTGTTGATGAACGATGAGCGTTTTTGCAGGCAAAGACCCCTACGAATGAGAGGCGATCACAGAGCGGGAGTAGCTGGTGGAGCCTGAATGAAGCTCGCTCGGACTCCATGATTATACTCTGTTGCTCTCTCCTCTCCTCTACTCTTTGCACATAATGGCGCAAGCACAAATTTCACTCTCGGAGAAAAATTAAACTGCTCAGCTCAGGGAATTGACCTTTTTGATCGGGATTAAATTTCTAAAAGAGTCCAAACCAAGTACTAACCAGGGTAATTCTCAAAATTCTTTGGCAAGACATTTTCTGATATAATTTAAGGATTACTAAGGAGGGAAAATCTTTAGCATATCTGGCACAAGCTTGTGTGGGGGCCCCGCAGCGTTCTGAGGCATTGAAATCAAATTCTAAACGTACCTACTTACATTTGAATTTTGATGGAAAATAAGAGAGGAGGGCTTCATTTATATCTGAGCCATGGGGATGCCAGATGATGAGGGATGAGTTGAGGATTTTTGCGCTCAGCAGAGATGTTTTCAGGAGCATTGGGGGAACTAGTTAGGAGGAGGGGGGAGAAATATTACCCTCTCCTGACTTCAAGAAATATGAGGGCTTTTGCTAAGTTAGCTGTGTTGCTAGACTTTCATTGTGGATTGTAATTCTACCAAAAATATTTCCATGTGAAGATGAACCATCAAGCTAAAAATTTAACTCAGCATTCGCACAAATTTATAAATTTTTTTTTGTGGCACAATGGTACAACTTCTGGGAAACATCCTGTTAAAGGTAACGAGGCACTTAGCATATTTCTTGAAAAATTTGCTAAAAAATATCTTTGCACATTTCTGCTTTTGATAACTATACTACAAAAGTACATAACGATCCAAAAAGTGGTGAATTTTACCATCAGGCATCAAGGGGTGAAATATGGAGCATAAATATAGCATTAGGTACCTAAGATGACATTTGAATCAGTGAGTCGAAAAATACACCAACTCGGAAAAAAAATTTCAGGAAACACCTAAAACTTCGCAGCGGGCGAAGAAGTTAGTTTAAGAAAAACTTTTTTGGTGCCAAAGGACGCAAGAAGTACTCTAGAGACTTTAACGCACCAAGTTTCAGATACTGATTTTTCATTGTCTGCCCTGAAAAATTTATATTTTTTTACCTGAATAACGCTTGAATATTTATATAACTTGTTGGCACAAGGAATACCGAACCGAAAAAAGAAAACCGCATCGGATAGTCACCCGTTTCCTTGATCGGCCAAAAATTGGTATTTCCAATGAAATTCTTCGATTCTTCCCTTTTCCTGTCGCCGTTTCGAGCACTTCGATTGCAATTTCGAAATATCCTTTTGCGTGCAGATGCTTCTACTTATCCAGAAGTGTAACTAAACCGTAAAAAAGTGAAAATCGAAAAAAAACCGTGTTGGAGTGTTTCCGAACTCACTGATTCATTTTACATTATTGGAAACATGATTATTTGGATAGATAAAAGGTGGGGAGACGGCAGACGATAGGATGGGTTAGAGTAGGTATTGGTTAGAGAGTGCTCGAACTGCTCTGAGTTCCCGTCGCGCCACGCAGCCATCTTGCCTGCTCATTCCGAGGGGTCTTTGCCTGCAAAAAGTAAACATCTTGATGAACGATGCGACTTCGTGGATGAACGATCGCCATTTTGCGATTAACCACTGTTGCCGCCTACACCTGAAAAAGGCATTTTAATTTCAACTGAAGAAATAATCATTTGACCATTTGACAAGGTAATAAGTTAATGTACCGCTAAAAAATGAGAATGAAAATGAATTTTTCATGTGACTTGAAGGATCTTGCAAGGGCTGCGTATATATCTAATAGAATTATCCAAAAATTCATAGAAATAAACTTTGAAATGTAATTTAAGACATTTTTTAAAGAAGAAAAAAAATTAAGTAAAAAAAAAAAAAAAAGGTTTTACCGTTTATGTATGCTCGATTGTACACCGAGTCCATGGAAGTTAATCTAAAAATTTAATTGTAAATGAGATGGATTGTTTGTTATGTACTCTCATTTAATACAATTACTTGAAATTTTGCATCGCTGGCGCCACATGTGCAGCGCAGTGCGTGCGAGCGACGCGACGTGGTGGCTCATGGTCACGGATGCACAAGACATGTGTGGTGCATTTTTGGACCGGAAATTAAATTTTTTTTCGTTATTCACGCAGCTTCAATTTCCAATGAAGCATCATTCGATTGGGAGGGAAAGGTGCCTTTTCGTGTGGAGAAAGAGTTCAGAGAAACAATGAAGAAAAAATGGTTTTTTGCCTGAGACCATATTAGGATGGGAGGGGGAGGATTGGAGTCCCTGGCGGCAAATTGCGAAAATGGATTTTTTTTCTCGCTCTTTTTATCTTAGGTATCTCATAGCACATGATTGAGAGGTCTAAAAAGCAGTCATCGCATATTTATTCCGCAATGAAAAAATGGTAAATCCGACCCTGTACCTATGCATGCTTCATAGCACTCATGCCCTACGATTCGGAGAATTTTGACCGTCAAATTGAAAAAGTTCTTCCTCAAAACATCAATCGGATCTATGAAAAATTCACAATAGGCGAATTAAGCTTTAATGAGTTGTTTGCTTGCGATGAAAATTTTGTCTTTAGTCTGAACAAACCAAACCCAAAGAGTTTTGTTTCAAATACTAATGATGCTCCTCTATTAAAAATAGACCATTATAACTTTACTGGAAAAATTCATAACGCACATTGGACCGCACGCACCGCACGCAGGACCTCATCATTGTTATCATGTTATCTTGCAATATAGGTATGTAAGAATTAGCCATATGAATTTTGAAACAAAAAACATTTTGTAAAGATAAAATAAATGAATAATTAAAAATAAAATAAATATTTCGATCCTTTGAGATTTTGCAAGTTGGGTACATAGTAAGGCGTTATTTTGTTTCGCTCCACCGTACATGAGCCGGTGCGAAGCAGCTTTGAGCTTTTGCCATGCCTCGGAGTCAGTGCTGAGGCGTGATCGCATGATTGAGCGAATATAGATATTTCCCCGTTAGAAACTGTGGTAAAGAATCGATTATTAAGGCGTTTGTTGCGATTACTCTATCTATCGATCTTTTTCGGCAGATTAGGTTCCTAAAGCAAATATTTGAATAATCGCATTCGAATTCGATATTCGTCCATCCGTAAGCCGTACTTCGCTTGTTGGCGGCAAAAAGTGACAACCGCCTTCGCCTGCCATCTTGTTTTTCAATTTGTTGATAGAAATTGTTGTCAGTGCTCATTTTTAGATATTAATAAATTTCGTTATGTGTTGGAATAAGTTTTTACTCAAGAACACTGCACTTTGAAAATTTAGGAGCAGCTACTTTCACGCGGACATCACCATTTCTTGGGTTTGTTCAGTCAATTTCTACTTCAAACACATCTCCAGCCCCTGGAGTTCCCCGTAGTTGTTGATAATAACACTTTCCGTTATTCAAACGTGACACATTTTTCCGATCATTTCATCTGTCGAGCTATCTACATCGCTTTTGCCATTTTGAAATGTTCAACAACCCAGAAAGCTGTCACCATTGGGCACTTCAATTATCGTAAAGTGTCCGTTTTATTTTCCCTCCTGAGCCTAGCTTCCTCCTTCGTAGCCCATTTCAATTTGGATAAACACCATGCTACCATTTCATCTATTAGTATTTAATATCCGACCATTTATATACCGAAGCAACTTATATAACATCCCTTCTTGTAACTCAAAGGAATAAGTAAGAGTCCGCCACCTGGATCTAGGTTATGGTTTGCGGTATTTGAAATCGCTGATTCTGCGATTCGTCCCTCCAATACTCTCCTTCAAATCCTGATCATTCGTTTTGACAGCTGATTCTTTATCATGGTTTCAAGGTAGTTTTAAAAAACTCCAATCTTCCAGAATTTTCCCACTTTAAAGAAATTTAATTTTTGAGAACGTTTTCATTTCCTAAGAGTCACTTTCCTGATTAATACTTTGCAAACAAGTATTGAAATCCTCACAGGCATGCGTATACTTACTTCCCTTTCCTGATATTTTTGACTCTACAGTGTGTACCCATATCATTAGCCAGCGCTAATTTTGTGCTCAGAGTATACAGACAACTTCAACAGAAGCGCAAGCCTTAGTCGAGCCCATATAACATGATTTTTCTCTTCCCTGTGTTCGCCATCTTCATTGGAGACTTCTTACAGTCTGCTTAAGGTTAACCTATAATGACAAAATCAAAGAAAAAAAATTGATCTTTTGTAACCTCACATTTTCTCTTCAGTCTCATCAAAAATTAAGTAATGTAACATAATGTTTTCTATTTCCAAGAAGGGATGTATCCGTTATCATTCAACCTCTCTAGAGGCAACTAAACCACAGGTATGAATAGCACTTCCTGAAACAGATTTGCTTTGTTGACCAAAAAATGGCTGGGGTTTGCGCTCCTGATGGCGCAAGCCACTTATTTTTTTCTGTGTTTTAGCATTCCCTGATGGGTATATTTCGAGGAATGCACCCTCCAACTGTAGGATGGATTTTTCCGCAAGACCAGATTTCATATCATTTTCAACAGAAAGGAAATATATTACTCTCCTGATTGTTGCAAAACAAAATCTGCATAAATTTGCAGAGCGAGCCACAAGGCAGTCTGCCAAAATGATGACTTCATTTTAGTCAGTTGGTCCAAAATATGGAGGATTTTGATTTTATTAGTCGTTATACTCATAAATTGATCTGTAAGCACCCCCTGAATGATTTTAATGCTTAATTCAGCTTTTCTCATCTCACAGTGGATAGACAGGTATTGGAAAAACATTGGGAATAGAAAATTTGGAAAACATTATCAGCTTGTATTATCTCATTATCACCATTTATTACTGATCTTTTATGCTTTCTCTTTTGTTTTTCAGTGAGCTCAAGTAATCAATCATGTTTTACGCGCACTTCGTGCTAGCCAAAAAAGGGCCTCTGGCCCGAATTTGGCTGGCAGCCCATTGGGATAAGAAGCTCACCAAAGCTCATGTATTCGAGACGAATATTGAAAAGTCTGTTGATGGTATCTTACAACCGAAGGTTAGTTCAAACAGTATTTGTTCTTAATCTCTCTTCCTTACCATTTGTATCATCAGCTTAGGACCAAAATGCCTGGCAATTTCATTACCAATAAATTAATTGTTCAACTTCGTAAAAACAAGAAAGTATATAATGCAGTAACAGCACTCAATGTAGTCCTCATGCCACTACCCTCTTTATAAGTTCAGGGTTTATTTATGTTCACAGTCAGTGGCGTGGCATGAATGATCGAGTATCCATATTTTCTCATTTGAAGCTGTGGTAAACAATCAATTCTTACGGTGTTCGCTGCGAACACCCTGTTTTTTGATCCTTTTCCATAGGATTAAATGGTAGATCAATTGATATAATGCAAAACACGCCACTTTACTGTCCACAGTTTTTATCGGAAACTCTTCATCATGAATTAAAATGCACTAAGTTGAACTTTTAACAAGGTCCTTGCACTTTTCTTCGGAATGCAGCATGAAGTATAGTGCTAGTAATTGATTTCTTCATTCTAATTTTATGATTAATGGTTAAAATGGGTATATTTCCTTTCCACTTTTGGTTGATTTTAATTTGTGAAAAACTCAAATTAATTAGATTTTTTATTTTATCTACTCTAATAAAATTAATTTCTTTAATCTTATTATATTACTTATTTTCAATATCAAGATTTTTCTTTGTTATGATTAGTTCATCTATCTTTGGTAGTTTAATAGGACTAAACAATAGGACTATAGGAAGGCAACTGCCTTGATGCATTTTTAAAGTTCAGTTCCATCCTGACTTCAGCAACTACCTACTTAGAGACAATTTTTACAGTTTTATATTCAAAGTGTTAAGGGCTGTTCCTAAATTACATAATGCACCTTTTCTGCATTTTTGACACCTTGTAATGACACCTTTTTCCCCCTTGTAACGCTTTTGTGAGGTAGGGCCCTATCCTTTAACACACTAAAACAAAATGGCATAACACTATCCTCGATCCTCCCCCTGAGCATTACGAAATTCAGGGACAGCCCCCAGGCAGGGCTGTAAGAAATTCCTGACTCTATTATGAATTTCCTCCTCCTAATGTTTTTCAACTTCAAAGTTTTTGCATTCCCTAGTTCTAGTCCAGGCATTGAGTATTATGAATCATATAAAGCTAAAGTTTCCATGAATGGAAATACCTTCCGTGCGTAGTGTCCAATGCATTGATTGCCTAAGTCGAAAAATGTGTATCTCAGATTGCAAGGTGGTATATAAGTCTTTGCTCATGTATTTTTTTTTTTTTAAGGATATCTAACCTACAGTTTCTACTGAAATTTTCCAGTAAACACTAGTGAAAATACCCAGAACTTTCAACTTTGGAAAAATCCTTTTAAATTTTTTTTTTTTTTTCCAAAATGGATTTTTTGTTTGATTTTAAAATTGGATCATCCCTATTTAGAGGAAGGCATTGAACTCAATGTACCTCTATAAATTTAATATTTTTACTTAAAGGGAAGATTATCGCGTGTAGATACAGAGGAGGCAGAGGGGTAAACTGCCGTGCTAAGGAAGAATACCGTATGAGTCATCAGGCACTGCCAAATTTCTTCCAATAAAATACGAATTTTCAAGAAAATTGTTGGATATTTTTCAGACAATTTTGTACAGACTTTTGTCTAAAATATCTGAAAATTTCTAGGAAAACTATACACAACTTTCCTGCAAAATGCATTTTTTATCTGGGGAAATTTGGCAACTCTGAAATGTTCATACGGCGTTCTTCCTTAGCATGGCAGTAAAGATCCTAATACGTTCAACAGTGGAACTGCAGGATCTTGATTGCTGGGTTTCAAAATCTCTTTTCCCCATTAATTTTATCAAAGGAGAAAGAACCAAGTCTGTTGCTTGAAATTTTTACACAATTTTCTTTATTCAGAGTGGAAAAGTGAGAGAAGTTTATGAGAAATGACATGGAGTATTTTTATATTTAAAAAATGAGGAATGTTAAGAAGTTTGCAACATGGCAAAACAAGATTGGCATTCGTGCAGTCTAACGGGCAATACTTACTCGGTAATTTTTCAGTGTATTTTCCTAAAGGTATGATTTATTGGTTTTGGGACTAATGAATTTTTTAACCCCTGGCACTGCTTTTTCCAACATCTCTGCTGTGGTTTTTTGCTTTCTCCTATTTTTCTTAAGTTGATGAAATTTTTTCTGACACCATGCCAACTTACCACTTGCACTCCATTTTTTGTACATTGAGTGCAAGATACGCCAGAGTGTCGCACAGTTGCACTCTTGTTTTTTACAGCTTAAAATCCCAGCACTTATTGGTCTTTTCCATTTCAGAATTGCTCAGAAGATCCTTTCACCCAAGATATCAGCGAGTTTGTCTCAAGAGGAGTGTTCCCCCGTGTCTCAAATGATTATTGCGTAATTACTGTCCCACAGGGTTGCCACGGTCAGGGAATACTTGGAAAACGGGAAATGTCAGAGAATTTTAAAAAGTCAGGGAAAACCTGGAAATGTGAGGGAAAATGATGAAAGTGTCAGGGAAAAAGTGTCAAGTCACCTTTATTTACTTTCCGGAATGGGTTTGACAATTTGAACAACAGATTTTGTGTGGAAACCATTTCAAATCTTTAAAAGTTAAAATCTTTTGGCATATCCATTGTCAGGAAATTTTACCAAAATGTGTCAGGGAAATGTCTGGGAATTTCTTTTCTTCAATTCTGTGGCAACCCTGTACGTCCCAATATTATTTTTCTTTTCATTATATCCTTTAAATTATCAAAAAGTCCTTACATCTTCAAAATTTGACCACAGTTTGTTGATTATTCAAAAAAGAAATGTAACTTATAAAAAATTCAAATCTCCAATTCACTTATTATTTTCAATATCAGATTTACAACTTCTTGAAAATTGGTCTCAGTTCAAGTTCAAAAACTTAAATGTCTTACCGCTTAGTTCTCTGTTTTCTCTCCTCTTTTTAAGTGTTTTTGGATACCATTTAACACTAATATCTGAGTGAAAACATTCAAATCCTTTAACTTTTCCTCTCATTATTTTCTATTTTTTTCCTCCTTAAAATTTTCCTTTAGAGGATGCATGGTTTTAATAATGCTTGGTTTCATTTCTCTGGATGCTACCTTTTTCATTTATTGCCTCATTACTTCCCTTTTAACAAGAGTCTTTGTCATTAAAAGTGTTGGTAATTTCATAAGACAGCAGAGGTTGCAGTTTCTTCCTTCGGAATCTTAATTGGTAGAAAGTTTCTAATGAGATTTGTTTTTGTTTTAGGTGAAAATGGCTCTCCGAACTTCTGGTCACTTACTATTGGGAGTTGTGAGAATATACTCTCGAAAGGCTAAGTATCTATTGGCTGATTGTAATGAAGCTTTCATCAAAATCAAAATGGCTTTCAGGCCTGGAATGGTCGATTTGCCTGAGGACAATAGGGAAGCTGCCGTCAACGCAATCACACTCCCAGAAGTGTTCCATGATTTCGACACTGCAATGCCTGAATTGAAGTAAGTTCCGTACGAAACAGAAGCAAGTAATTTTACTCTTTACTATTCCTACCAATTAATTCACGAAAGAAAGTAAATTATTACTTATTTTGGAGAATTAACTTATCACTTAAAAAAACCTATCTCCGTGCCCCTTGAATCCAGCAATTCTGTCCTTTGATGTTCTTTATTTTTCTCTCAATATTTTGTGTCCGTTCATTTTCTATTTCAAGAGTTACAAAATTATTTTGGCTCAAATCTAAAACGTAGAAGTGCCCTGCAGGACCAACCCATAAAACATTAGAGTTTTTGTCACTCCAGTCGGCCTTATTTATCCACCTGGTAATAAGTGGTTACAAAAAAGTTGTGCCAAAATCAATGTTGCAGCAGCGTTTTCACATTGATTCTATAAAAGCATTTTTTCCTGATGGGTGGACAAGCAAGAGCCATTGGTCTCAGCTACGCTGCTGCTTGTCTTGGTAACCCATCCCCAAAAAATTGAGCCCATCTGGACCTTATAGGCCCCTCTTCAAGAACTCTTCAATGGACCACTAGACAAGGTGCGAATTCAAACAATCTGATACATTTTTCTGAACAAAAATTTCACGTAGAACACGATTCACACAACGAAAATTACTGAAACCAACTCCTAACAAAGATGTTAACGTTTTCATTTCACATTGGTTACGAGGAATTTGAACTGCCCGCTCACAAGAAACTCAAAGCTCTACGTGAGTCAAACCGCGCACTACAACGGTTTCAGCAAGCTTCTCAACCGAGCAATGCTCATTTCCCGCCATACACTTTTCAAACTATAAGAAAGAGCTTGATGCAAAAACGGCTTTTTTCGCCCCCCCTCTGGAAGTTCTTCAGACTTTGTCTATTGATTACTCATACTTGAGCGCTTCTTTTCCCAAATTTTCAGACTCCCAAAAAATTTTGGGGGGGAGCTAGGGGGGGTGGAAGTCAAAACCTGTGAACCTCGATATCTCTAGAACAAAGAAAGATATCGAGGTCCGGTTTGGACGAAAAATCGTCTAAAATTGCATACTTTAAGATTCTAAAGGTCGAAATCCCGATATCACATTTTTAAGTCAACAGATGTGCTTTTTTCCAGTTTTTAGGTCTAGAAAATTTCTTTTAAACAAAAAATTTACAAAGATCTCAATTTTTTATTTGAACCAAAACCAGTTTTTTAAATTGTTCGTCTTTTTCCGCATCCAACGAGTGGTCCATTAAGCTGGGGAACCAAACGGTTCCGGAGTTATGATCGATTGAAGTTTCCGCTCAACGCGCGCCGACCGATTTTCGCGCGCAAAAAAGTCGGATTTGACTGTTATTAGATCAGATTGAATGTTCAAACTGAGCAAAATGCTTTATTAGGGACTCTTGAGGGTCGCTGAGTTCAGAAATTACAGATACTTCCAAATAATTTACGTTTTTAAAATTACAGCTCCGCAGCGCTATTTTAGAGGCCCACTGAGCGCCGACTGGTCGCTCAGTGGTCCTGTCCGAAGCTGCAATTTTGAAAACGTGAATTTTTTGGAAGTATCGGTAATTTCTGAACTCATCGACCCTCAAGAGTCCCTAATAAAGCATTTTGCTCAGTTTGAACATTCAATCTGATCTAATAACAGTCAAATCCGACTTTTTTGCGCGCGAAAATCGGTCGGCGCGCGTTGAGCGGAAACTTCAATCGATCATAACTCCGGAACCGTTTGGTTCCCCAGCTTAATGGACCACTCGTTGGATGCGGAAAAAGACGAACAATTTAAAAAACTGGTTTTGGTTCAAATAAAAAATTGAGATCTTTGTAAATTTTTCGTTTAAAAGAAATTTTCTAGACCTAAAAACTGGAAAAAAGCACATATGTTGACTTAAAAATGTGATATCGGGATTTCAACCTTAAGAATCTTAAAGTATGCAATTTTAGACGATTTTTCGTCCAAACCGGACCTCAATGTCTTTCTTTGTTCAAGAGATATCGAGGTTCACAGGTTTTGACTTCCACCCCCCCCCCCCCCTAGCTCCCCCCAAAATTTTTTGGGAGTCTGAAAATTTGGGAAAAGAAGCGCTCAAGTATGAGTAATCAATAGACAAAGTCTGAAAAACTTCCAGAGGGGGGGCGAAAAAAGCCGTTTTTGCATCAAGCTCTTTGCTATAGCTGAGCCAAAGCGTCAAGATTGAGGTTGCCAGATTTTTACATCGCAGAGACTGTCATGATAACATTTAGCGCGCGATGTGAATCAAGTAGAGCATTGAGTTTTCATGAGCAGGTGGTTTGAATTCTCGCATCAGGAATCATTAAATATCTTTGTAAGGAGTTGATTTCGGTAATTATCGTTGTGCGTATCGTGTTCTACGTGAAATTTTGGTTAAGAAATATGCATCAGAATGCTGAAATTCATACTTACCTTGTCTAGTGGTCCATTTTATGAATAGAAATAAACGTGAGAGAGAAATCATAATCCTTTTAATGAGACCTATAATTCATTAAAAGCAACCATTATTATTGATTGATTGGTCTGTTTTTCCCTGCCAGTGATGTTGACATTGAAGCTCAGTTCAGCTTAAATCAGTCAAGAGCAGAAGAAATTACTATGCGTGAAGATTACGGCAACATTTCAAATTTAGTCTCACATGAGGAGGGATTCGGTGATATGGAGTTTGATACAGACGCGCCAGAGTTGTTGCGTGCCTCTACCCTCGAACCATCCTTGGATCAAGTAAGTAGTCGAATTGTTTTTATTTGTTGGTTTTGTACTTTACCTGTTGAATACAATGGTTTTTCATTAACGCCAAAAAGTGATGAGGAGACCTAAACTCGGGTGCAGATTGTTCATGACTGAAGAACCCGCTGGTCAAGATGTAATGGGCCACTAGACAAAGTCTAAACTAGAAGAAAACATCACATGTTTCATCTTCTAAAATTTATGTAGGAAACGATTAATACTCAAGGTACCTACTTGGGAAAGCAACTCTTGACTGACTCGTGATCTCAACAAGGATCAAATGGAAGTTTCACTATACCAATTATTGTCGCTCATCATACGTAAGGGCGTATCTCATTTTCAACATGAGCTTTGTTCTCCTTATAAGCCTATGCTTTCCGCGGCTCCTGTGAAAATAGAGATACGCCCTTACATCAGAGGAGTGATGAAATGATGTCATTTTGTATTATTGCTGTTGAACCAATGTAAATTGTACACAATTATGTCTTGTGAAGAAGTTGCTTGCTGTACTTTCCTTCAGGTAATTTGTTTTTCTGGTGAAATTTTGAAGAGAAAACCCCCTCCGAGGTGCTTCAATCTGTTCTTTGTCCAGAGGCTCATTGTGACCAAAAATTTTAGTCTTTTATATGAAAGAGAGGATAGTCGTCGAAAGAAAAACAATTTATTTGTTTTGTCTATTGTTATTTTCATCCCCGGTTTTTTTTTTTTTTTGTGTACAGTTGAAATTTGGGTGAGCAAGTTCTTTCATTGCAATTGTGCTCATCGTCTTCAGGGAGCTTAAAAACGTGCCTACATAAAAAACAGCTGAGCGCTTCTCTAATATGAACGTATTGGAGCTTTCCCACTTTTTTTTTGTTCCTATATTTGGTTCTATATTAATAGAAAATATATTATATAGAGGCCTGTGGCCGCTACGCTGCCACCAACCACTGCTACACTTAAAAAATAGTAGAAAAACCATGTTCATGTTATTTAAAAGATGAATAGATTCCAAAGCTGACGGGTGCATGCGAAAGAAAGTATATTTGTCTCTAATTGCAACGTTGTGTACCAATTTTTATGTTTTATTTTTGTACACCGGTATTTTTGTAATCCCTATTTTATCATTTCCTTTCAGGCAAATCTGTTATTCAGTGATGATGTTGATTTAGACAAGGACAAGGAACCATTACCATCAACTTCTGCAGGTAGTCTTTTGAATCACCGCGCTGCATTAGAAATTGATGCACCTATTCAAGATGATGGCTTTGGTGGGAATTTAGGCCAAGATATGATTGGTTAGTACCAACTTCTTTTTTTCTTTAGCTCATTTAATTGCTTAAATTCTAAAACTGTGAAAGAAATATGTTGAACTGAATTTTCTCAGCAATAATGAAATACACAGAGTCCTGAAGTGCTCATTCCCAATCTACCATAAATTTTTTTAGAAATTCAAGCCTTTACCGATACTCACTGGTGCTTGGTGCTCAGCTGTACTTATTTTTGCATTTCTTTTGATTTGGAATAAACGGTCACAGACAGTTCGGGCAACAGAAAATTCAAGGGTCAAAGAATAAGGAAAGAAACTTGACACCCTGAACAAAATTTTCATGTGCATTTTGTACATGCATTTTGTACTGTGCTTTTTGAAGAAGCAAAACATGGCAACCCCTCTTAAAGATCTATTTTTGTATCTTTACTGTTCAATTTCACTCAAAGTTAGCCAAAATTGTCTTTTATATGATGCTAAATAAAACGCCTCCTCAAACCTTCCTTGGTTATAATACAAACTGCAAAGGAGCTGATTAAGGAATGACTGTGAATGGAGCCCATCGCTCCGATATGGTGCTAGTGCTTCTTGTTGTTGATAAATCTATGACCCTGTCAATGCAGAAGTTTGCACTTGAAGGTTTCAACATGGTTTGTCAACAGGAAGAGGAAACCTTCATAACTTTAGATCGGTAATTTTTTTCCAACTTCTTTTTATCTGAAACTAGAATTTTACTGTTTGGTATACTTAATTGTTGCGTTTCATTCATACAATTTTACTTTAAAAGATTCTTATCACTAAAATCTAAATTTTTACCAGTTCTGGAACCATTCATTTCTACAATAAAGTATTTATAGCCCTCACAGGCGCTAGCCTATCAAAACATTTGGAAAACTGGAGAAAGTTAAATTTAAAGTTAGATTTAACGAAGGAGCAGCATTGCCACTTGATAGTTAAATTTTGAATGTTTCTCATCTATCAATTGGTTTTGTTTACTTTGACAGCAGGAGGGTTGTTCGAAGGTGGCTTGTTTGATGAT
Source organism: Bemisia tabaci (assembly GCF_918797505.1). Lineage (NCBI taxonomy): Eukaryota > Metazoa > Arthropoda > Insecta > Hemiptera > Aleyrodidae > Bemisia > Bemisia tabaci. The sequence continues at coordinate 3,972,804 of NC_092793.1, forward strand.
GCTCCTATGCCAGAAGTTCCTGCTGTTGACACAAGCTCTGTGGCACAGCTGGATATGCCTCAAGAACAACCTGCACATGCCGCAGACAGTGATGATGATGACCACTTCGACCATGCCATGCCTAGTCCTGGAGCACCCAGTTCGGACGGTTCTCGCCCGGCTTCACCGTTAGATACCAACAATATGATGCCGCCCCCGCTCCCGCCTCAAGCACCCACCCAAGAGGCACCTCCGCTTTTTCCAGAGCCACAAGAACCTGAACCAGCTGCCGATCATACGACTTTACTTCAGAATGAAGAGGAAAGTTTTGCACTTGCTCCCGTAGATGCCTCTGCCCTCAAAGGTATTCATCCCTCTAATTTATATTTTTTTGTGTGTTGAGCGTAGGAATTCTGCTGAGGATTCGCAGATAAAGTATGAATGAAAGTAGATTATTAATATCTTTCTCTCAGAAACTTTACCTTTCAGTTTGCATAAAAGGAATTTCAGAAATCAATATCTGAACGAGATATTAGCGTGGAATTTTAACATTAATCCAATAACAGATATGGTGTTGGAACAACTGACAAAAGAAAAGAGCCAAGCGACTGATGTATCATCACTGAACATCTACAAGCTTAAAGTAGCCCTTCATAACAGCCCGAAGTTTTTGGCCTTTAAGCTCACAACTTATTAGTCTCACTATCAAAATTACGGTTTTTCTCTTTTGTAATTTAATCCAAAAGTATAATTAAATTCTCCGGCTTAGCATATACCAAGACTCCTTTATAAACCAGATAAGTTCCAGCTTCACAGAAAATCATTCTTAGACACAACAAAAACCTTTTATCTCTTTAAAAGTGGTTCCTTCAAAAGTTAGTACCAGTTCATCTGGCTTTCCCCTCCTTCCACTTAAATTCATACAGAGCTGTAGAATATACACTGCTTTTGAATATTTATACAGATATATATCGGCCATTATTTTTTTTACTTTGTGTAAAAGCTATTATTTAAAAATGTGTAGTTGTTACAACTCTTAACCGAATTTCATCACTTACAGGGCTGACCAAAACGAAGAGGAAAAGAAAGCTTATTGTCGATGAAATCAAAAATATTTCGGGAGAAGAGATGAAAGCGCAGCTCTCAGACACTAGTGATATTGTTACAACGCTAGACTTAGCCCCACCAACGAAGCGGCTAATGCACTGGAAGGAGACAGGTGGTGTTGAAAAACTTTTTGCCCTACCGGGACGTCCAATTCCTGCCCGAGTTTTATTCAAGGTAAAGATATAATTTTGTAAATCATTGCGAGAGAAACTTAGTTTACTCGAATGTATGAAAAAGCTTCATACTTGCTTCCTTTCTCTGCAAAACAACTTGTGTAACAAATGTTTCTTCAATGAACGGGAAATTCGTATTTACGCATAGAAGATCGTTGATACCTTGGCAAGGAGTTGCTTTCACTAATTTTCGCTGCGCAAATTGTGTTCTATGTGAAATTTTGACAAGGAAACATGTACTGTATCGCCAGAGTTGCCACATCTGTGGAATACAGGATTGAGTCAGGAAAAACCTGGAATTTTCAAAGAGAATGACAAAAAGGAAAAGTTGTTGAGTCACCTTTACTTTCTTTCTGGAAAGGGCTTGATGTTTTGAAAACAAACAAACAAATGTTGTCCAAAACTATTTCAAATTATGTCTTTTAAATTATCTGGAATATCAATTAATGTCACAGTCCAAATTTGGCCAAGAAAATCAGGAAAATGTCAGGGCATTTCATTTCCTAAATTCTGGAACAACCCTAATTTATCACATCAACTTCAAAGTTTCAGTGTTGAAGTCCATTTATCGGTTGAACAACAAAAATGTAAGACGATTTTCATTGTCAAACTTCCAAAAAATGGTTAGAACTGGCACTGGAATGGTGGTGGCACTTGTTTAGAATCCAAAAAATCTTTAAGGCACCCATACTTTAGAGAACTAACTTAGGACTCTTCCAGAGATTTCATTACCAACCTCTCCTCAAATATTTAACCAAGCTTAATTTTTTCCAGAACTACCAGCGGCACCTAACCTCGAGGGCAGCACCCAATGAAGACTACAACGGAGCAGATAACGCTGCTGACCAAATGCCTCTAGATTTGATGAATGATGGCAAACCAGAGGCAGAAGTAGAGAAACCGGAGCCCGCAACTAGAGGTCGAGGCCGTAAGAGGAAACAGCCAGCGGAACCTGTAGTCGAAGAACTCCCACCACCGCCAACACCTGTAATTCCACCTCCAACTCCTGAACCGGCACAGATGCAAATGCCACCATCTGTTGGCGTTCCCGAGCCAATCCAGGACACAACCCTGCCGCCCATCCCGGAGGAAATAGAAGCACCCATGTCCGTTCCCCCGATGTCTGTTCCTCCAGCTACTCCTGCCCCTACTCCTGGAATGCCCTTAATGGAGGAACAAGCGCCAGCACCTTCTCCGGCTCCGTACCCTCCTATGTCTGAATTAATACCAGAAATCCCGAACAGGTTCGTATACATTTTTATTGTGTTGTCTTGCATTTCCTTTTAAAGATCTAAAGCTGTTGTCAGCATGTTTCCTTTTAAACTGGAGAAGAGTTCCGCGTTAGCTATTCCGAAATACTCTGTAGAAATGTCACGCCACTGACACATTGAAATATTTTCAGAGTTTGGCCTTTGAGATAATTCGTCCAGGTTCGTGGCATGGTGGAACTAGCGTGTGATATGTGGCATTGATCGAGTCAAAAATATCAGCAGATTTCGATTTTTAGCCCAATAAAAGGACCATAACCCCTTAAGCTTCTGCACATGAGTCTAAAGAATCACTCTCAACCCAAAAATTGGCAAAATTCAGAGAAATGAAAGAAGGATTCTTTTTGGAAATAAACATTGTACTTGATACAGAAGTTGATTACTGTATGTATCAAATGAAAGATTTTTTCTGTAGAGAATCGTCCTTTCATTTCTCTTAATTTTGCCAATATTTTGGTTAAGAATGATTCTTTAGGCTCATAAACCGGGGCTATTGTCCTTTTTCCAGCTTAAAATTCAAAATCAGCCAAGATTTTGATTTAATCAATGCAATCTATCACAAGCCAGTTCCACCATGTTAGAGAGCGGGAAGAATCTTCTTAGTATGGAAGTATTTTTCAAACAACAAAGAATGTGTGAGTCAGAAGACCACTCCATTTCCTCCCTTTCCGATGCCTTTTTCCGAAAGTAATTTTTTATGAGCTCTGTCAAAATGGATGGAACCAATCTGACTATTTAGAGGAAAGAAAAGGCAGAAGTTTTTTCAGTAAGATGCTCTCAAAGGCCCAGACTTAGTTTGGAATGTAAGACACCTGTGGATACTCATTTCAAGCGAAAGGTGGGAAGTATCTCAATTAATGATAGGAAACTCACAAGTAGGTGTCAAGTAATTTTAGTTCTCGTCATATCGTTAGTAGATTCTCGTTTTAAGTAAATTCTAGTTACTCTTACACAAAAATTTGGCAGATGTGATTGGGACCTGAAGGATTGCAGCATGAGCGAACTCATTTTCGAATCACTATTGGGGTTTAGACACTGGAGGTCCAAATTGTAGTTTCTTACTTTGAGAACTCATCGTAATCCAGCATTATCTTTTAGAACTCAGCAGATTTAATATTCATCGTCAATGCATTGAATGACATCCTAAATTTTTCTCAGGAAAATGAGGGAAAGTCGAGTTTCCCAAGAGATTTTCCCCCTGGTACTGTGGATCTGTTGGTTCAGTTGACAATCTAGTATTACAAATGGTCATTCATACATTCCTTTTGTGACTGTTATTTCATTATTCTGTTCGTTTTTATTGATTATTATTATTTATCGTTTATTAGGCTTTACCTTCGGAGCAAGAAGCACCGTTAATGGAAAACATGGGCTACGAAGATTCAGCACTGCATCCAATGATGGCGAACATGGGTTATGATGAAACCCATCCGCCTGCCACAACACCTGGCGCTATTTCTGAAAGAGGGCAAAACACTCCATGGCACGAAGATTATGAGCTCCCCGTTTCAGTCGGACCGGTATGTTCTCGTATATTTTTTTAACTGTCAAACAATTCAACTCTATAGAGTTGTCGACCATCACACTGGTCATCTACATTGAAAATATTTGATTCTGAGGTGCCATTTATAGGTGAAATTGCAGCGAAACTTGTTTGCCAAACCAGATTTACATCTCAAAAGGAGGTTCTCAAAAGAAATGTGAATATTGAGTTGGAATTTTATCTGTAGGTATCAGAGATGAACTGAAAAATGATACTTCAAAAGCAATCTCCTTCCCTCATTTTGTTTTGACTAATTATTTGTTTATACAAAGGCTGAACGAAAAGCAATGCGTTCTTGTAGACAACTCGCTAAAGTAATGTGGAAAGGTCCTGAAAATGTCTAAGCCTTGCACAATTTCTCTCGAAAGACTTAAATATAAAAGAGAAGACAAGGACACACCAAAAATGAATCTTTGGAAGAATTTTGAAAAGATCCTCATTTTCTGGTGCTTCTAAGGTTTTGTAGTCTTTGTGACTTTTTTTTTTTTTTTTTTTTAATCCAGGGGAAGAAAACCCAAAAATTTGCAAATTTGAACAAAAATTTAAGTTTTGCATTCAGGCAAGTGTTTTTGTTTGTTTGTATCAAGTTTTGTGCAGAACATTTCAAATGATTTTTTTCCCCCCCATCATTTAGGCTGACGAACAAGCTGTTGATGAAACTATTGAACAATTTGAAGAGCGCGTCTTGAACAAGCGAGCAAGTCAGCTCTACCACTTGATCAAAACAAAGTATGATCAAGGTGTTGATAAGTTATGCCTCTCTGATCTCACCCATCGAAATAACCGCAAGCAGGTAATTTCCGCTAACTTTTCTTCTAAGGTTCTTTTGACCATGTTTTTTTTTCTCGTCTTTCCTTATTTTACTTATGTCTTACCAGTCTCAGTAGTGTAAAGGTCAGGGTAGTCCCTACTTTTCAGAGGAAGACTGATGTTGGTAAAACTAGCATTTTTAAAAACACATGGCATTTTGAAACGTAATAACTGAATTACTGAAAATTATGTTTGTGTGAAATTCAGGTAATATGTTTACCAATAGAGTAATCCTTTTATGTAATCCTCATCTCTTTGTTTTCACATCTCATGCTTTGAGCATGCAATAATTTGTAGTAGTTCCTCTACCCAATGTAATTTGGTAGATTTTCAGGGAACCTCTATTACCTCTGTGATATCATAACCTAAGGATCCCTTCACCTTGTGTAATTTGGTGAACATTATTCGGAACAAAATTTCTAGAGGTATATAAGAGTACATTTGGGGCTTACAGAAACATGTTGCTTAATTAATATGTTACAAGGATTTTGTAACTTGCCTGTGTGCATCTCCACACAGCGTTGCGAAATTAGTAATTTGGTATCTGTCTTTCAAAGTATGACATTGCATGATATACAACTGTCCTATGTATGTACTTATCCTGTAAGCCCCTGTTTTTCTGTTAACATTTGCAGTTCTGGGTGACTTAATTTTGAATGAATTAAAGCAAAACAGAGGTGTAATTTTGCGCTCAAGGGTTATCACTGTTTTTTGAGAGGTTTTGCTCGATCAAATGAATCTGCCAAATTTTGTCAGATTTTTTTTTGCTAAACAACTTCTCTTTTTGTTTTCAGGCTGCTCAGAAATTCTACTCTTTGTTGGTGCTGAAAAAATTCCAGGTTCTTGAACTAACACAGTCTGAATCTTACGCCGAAATCGGCATCACCAGGGGCTCTAATTTCTTAAATCCTGTTTTGTAAATTTAAGTACCACACAGCATCAGGGAAATAATTTGCTTTTAGGTTGGTCAATTTTTCTCTGCCAAGTGCATCAGCAATGGAACCATGAGCCCTAGTTATCTTTTTTTTAGTGATTAGTATTCAATTGATTTTCTTACCCGCTGCTATTCCTCTAAATACTCTGGACTCTTGTGTCTTCTTTTATTCTGAAATATTCACAGAATTATTTTTCTTTGCAATTGTTAGAACTCAAGTTGATTTCTCTATTCACTTTGCCGTTGTTACGTTGATGTCATTCTCAAATATTTATATTTTTTCTTTTAGGTTTGACATAATTTGAATTTTGAATTCCAATCGTTGTTTTTAAGATATAGATTGATTCCCTCCAAGTACCATTTGGAGTCAAGAGTTTGTTTTATGGTTTTTTTTAAAATGAAACTCGTTAAATCCAGTTCGTGTTTATACTGACCTCTTTTATTTTATTGACAAACCTCTGCTCAGTTTTTGTTTTATTTGACTTACCACTGTGTTCAGTGATGATTTCTATTGTCATATTTTGTTACCATTTTGTGCGATGATCTTTTTATTTTGTCTTGTTCTATAAAATGAGTTAATCATTGGTTTTAGGTACTTTAATGAAAAACAGAGACTTCAAAGATTTTTTTTTTCATTAGTTCATCTGCACAAATGGTCCAGGGATTAGTTTTATTTTTTTGGAATTATCTCCAGAAACATCACTTATTTCAATCACGTTATCAACTTCGATAGTTCAAACATTTTATTATCATTAGGTAAATGTAAATTGTTGCCTTTGTCAAGGCTTTTGCATATTGATTTTCCCTCCTCAGGTTTCAAGCATGCTGATTCGTGCCTGTTGGCTCCTTATTTTTTTCTTCATTGTTCATTTCTGTTTCTCCCAAATATTGACTTATATTTTCTGCTGCAATATCTTTGCCTGCATATATTCATGAAGAAAATCATGGGCAGTCATGCTGAAAATACTTGGTGCCAAAAATTGAGCAAACCCTGATGCTTTTAGTTCGTAGATATTTTCTGGTCGTCGGGAACTGATGAATAGGTAATTAAGCTCTTGAAATAAAATTGTATATAGTTTAGAATGATTGTTTAAAATTAAATTTTGTACAAAGCTTGTAATTTTTGTCTTAGGGAAATTTTTCAAATTTTAACTCATTTGTTTTACCGTTAAAACCAAAAAGATGAAGAAAGTAGAGAGTCAGTGCAGAAGGCAGATAAAATTAGGTGGACGGATTTATTTCTGTCTATACCTTGATTTGATTTTTTCTACTGTAATAACAAAAATCCTGTTTTGAGGTATTTTTATTCCGTGGAAAATGTAACTTGGAATTAAGGAGGGTGTAATATTTTTTTCTACCTTTTTTGTTGATATATGCCACAAAATGTTTTTGACAAGGATAAAGTTGAAAGACATTTCCCTCTAAATTTTGGTTGTGAAAAAATTGTTTACTTTCATCTTTCAATATGACCCCCAAAAGCGAAAAGAAACAAACTGTGTTGCGAAATTTCCTTCCATGTTTCACCTTTAAAATGAGAACTAACAACATTTTGTGAATGTTGTCCTCTTGCTTGAGACTCTCTCAAAATTTCTAAAAATAATACAGAGAATATCTCATCTTAACAATAGAATAAGACTTGAAATTACGCAATGCAGTTTGTTTTTTTGTGTCAATTCCTTGTTTAAAACTTCATCCGTGCTAATTCTTGGAAGACGTTCAGTAAAGCTTGAATACATGCAAGACCAATCCACACTGGTCGGTCATTCTCGCAGAAGAGTTTTGAGACCCTACTGTGCATTGGTGGTAGGAAGTTTCAATGCAATGCGCTTCTTATAAGATAATCCAATGCTATGCATCAGTTGCATTAGAGTGGGACAGGCAGGGTAGTGATTTCGAAAGATGCGTTATGACTAATCTGTGTGGACTGGTTTTGAACACGAGGCGTGATTTTTAGTCGTACAGCGAAGCCGTATAGACTTTAGTTTTTCACCTTTCTGTATTCCTGTGCAAGCCTACTGGTGCCCCAACATTGGTGGCGGTGATACTTCTCTCCAAGAGCAGGAATTTGGTACTTTGTGAAAAACCCTTCAGTAAAAATTTGTTCACAAACAGTCTCCATTGGATCAGGAAAGTATTTCTAAGCCCCCAAAAAATGCCTAATTTGTAATTACTGTTGGAGGAGGGTTTTGTTTGTCACGCGGTTCTACCTCAAAGCTGAAGCCTCAAGTTAGTCCCTCTACTTTTGTCCGTCTATGTAAATGAAAATTTATTTCAGTGTACAGTATTTAATTTTATTTGTGTGTGTTAAGCTATAAGATTTAGGTAAGTGAAGTCAAGTATACTTCACTTCATTTCAAAATTTGTATGTAATACATTCAAAGAGTTATATTTTTTACATGACTTTCTTTTCTTTTCACAGAATTTTCAAAGGTAAATCTTATGATCTTTAGCCGTAGGTATTTTAAATTGTAAAATTTTTATCAAACTTGTTGTTTTCTTCAATGTTTCACTTTACAATATACGGTACTTGTGAATTTGATACTCAGTTTCATTTATTCACTACTCAATCGCTTTAACTTCAATCAGCCTAACTGAATTTCTTCCTCCCTAATTTCTTCTCCTGTTACTTTTTTCCAACATAAACTAAGTTATGTGCTACAGCGTAAAGAAAGCGGCAAAAATACAATATCTAAAACCTTGCTGGCTCCAAAAAATTCATTTATACAAGTATGCATATATTTTCAAAGGTTTTCAGTCAAAAATTTAAGGCAAGAAAAGGACGGAACAAAAATAGATTTGGGTCGATTTCTTAAACGTTTATTTAAATATTATATGTACAATTGCACGGAAATCAAAAACCTATGATACAAATTGAACACGTTAAGTTTCAAGTTTACAGAGGACAGTACAAACGTATTTATTCCTTGCGTAATGCTTGCTTTCTAAGGCTGAGATTACTGGAGATTTCTCAGAGGAAGGAAGTAATTGATTCGGCATGTCCTAAAAAGAATGAAAATTGAATTCAAGATGTAAGAGATAGACATATTTATTTTTGTACATACGGTAAGCAATATTTCTGTGCTTACGTTTGAAGAAGGGAAAAAATTCTCTGGTATTTGCCAGTATTAATGGGATGTCCCATCGAATACTTCAAACACTGACAAGCCATGAAAAATAAATGGTGTGGTAATTTTGTATCATATGAACCTATCTACATTGAACTCTGGCAAGGCGAGACCTTATTATCATGAATGTTCATGGGCAAATGTCATTAACAGCAGGTAGAATCTCCAAGCGTTCTGCATGTTTTTTGTGCAAGATGATACGAAGATAGGTAATTTCAAACTTCCACCAAATTCAACTGAAAAAATGACTCATGTGCAGGGAAGTCTTTGTCTCTTTTGCAATATTAAGTTTTAAACTTTCAGTAGAAGGAAGTCATCTAGTACAAAAAGAAATAAAGTCAGCATATAAGGGCATACAACTGAAATGAGCACTAGTGCTCCTGTTCATTCAGAGGCCTGGTTTTGTTGAGTACAAAGCATATCTCCCTTTGAATATTAGGAGGCAGGCCAAGTTGAAGGAGAAGTATTTTTACCTTCAAAATACTGCTAAGGAATAATGATGGCAAAAAACTTCCAAGTTTCAACAGGAAACCCCCCTCGAAACCTACAGATAATTACACACTTGAAGGGCCCTGCTCATGAATTTACCAACGGAATTTTTCAAAAATCTTAGATCCTTATTGATACTTCTCAGGACAGCCTCGGAACATTAAATGCAAAAACAAACAAAAGAAAAAATATTCTGGAACAGGCCTTTTACAATTTTTTTTAACCTCAAAACTTGATTTTTTGAAAGTAACAAAGGAGTTACTTGACATACTCATACACTGGACCCTTTAATTGCGATGAAAATCAGCCGTTACCTATTAAATGCAATTTAAAATTAGAACACGATACAAACCAAATGTACTGAAGACATGCAAAAAGGCCCTCTCAGTGAAAAATAAAAAAAAAAATGAGAGTAAAAGCTTACAACATTAACGATAACAGAAAGTACGGCTTGGAACTCTCACCAGATGATCTTTACAATATTAGAACGCACTTTGAATCAATTGCATGATGAAAATTAATTTTTCTCATCTAAAACTGATTTTTACGTAGTGCTTAACTATTCAGTTTTCATCTTGAGAGCGCCTTCATCCGACTTCATCACAAATGTAACTGTCATGAGTAAAGGGCCTTGCGTGTCGAGAGGCAAATTTTTTGAGCTTGAGCATGGCTCATTATATCTTTCCATAAGTAGTTTTTCTCTAGATACTACGTTCTTTCAGCAGCTAATATTAAACGGCTGCGACTAAAGTTTGGTTCAAAATCAAAACGTATTTTTCGTGCTGAAATGTTGGTAAAACAATCCTCTAAGTAGTGACATCAATACCTGCTTTAAAACACGATGGCTCCTTCTCCCATGGATGATCACAACTAATAAAACTGTATTTTCAATTAATTTTAACTGAACTTGTTCCTTATTATTCAATGATACCAACACAAATGACGATGAGATCACAAATAAACGAAAATTCAGAACTAAAATTATTGATAGCAATAGCCTCATTCATTTCAGTAAAATGTAAAATCAAGACATGACATCCCGAGCATACAAAATCTGATTTTCAGACATTCATGAAAGACTTAGGATTGATTTTTTTTTTCAAAAAAAGAAAATAATACATGAATTCATCTGAAACCAGCATAATCTGATGAGAAAAGAAGAAGTGAACAAAATATGAGTAATCTTCTTGTCATAATCTTTCTGACGTTCATAAAATACAAAAATTACTTCTGTAAAAAAACCCTGTGACAGAGACTCACTGACTTTAAACAAATTAAATTTCAATAAATAAGCTAGCTTTGCAAAAGAAAAAAAAAATATTGTATATAATTGTAATCGTTTACAGGAATAGGGACACTAACTAATGCAAGAGAAACAGTTTCCTGAAGAGCGAGTCATGCCACATTAGAATAAAAAATCTTAACTTGAGGTTCTAATGAGAAATAGTCAGCAGCAGTGCCTTAAAAAATAACCTTCAAGCAGTTTAGTTCATTTTTCGAAGACAAGAGCATATGTAATTGTACGAGTACAATATGGAAGATGGAGATTTCGCATCCCACAAGGATTTTCAATTTAAAAATTTATGATGACGTAAAATTTCATGAGAAACATGATGGTGCCACTTGGTTATCTGTACACTAAACTCCCAGGCTCAGTTGGGGCCAGAATGGAGGTGATCACCAACGTCAGGGTGAGAGTCTACCTCTGTGTCCGATTAAATTCTCCATGCACAGGTAGAGAGTAGATACATCAGTAGGGTTAGTACTTAATAAGAGTGTTCCAAAGCTGCAGCCTTAGGCCTTACTAATGTATTTTTGCATATCTATGCATGGAGAGTTTGACTGGACATAGAGGTGGACTCTCATCGTGATGTAGGTGATCCCTCCATTACAGCCTTAACTTTGAGAGCTTCTTTTGGGCTCGGGAGTTTGTTTCAGGAAAACCAGTGGCCCGATTCCATTTCTATGAAATTTTGTTTAAGAAAAAGTACCCAAAACTTGAATCTCTGCGACACGCAAGAGCTCCATTCTGAGACAGACACATGGCAGATCTAAACTATGAGCAACTTTTTCTCGAAACTATAATTTTGAAAACATTATGTACTTTGAAGAATTATAAATCGAATTTGATTGGACACTCTAATGATAACATGTTTGTAAAAGACACTCTAGGCATTAGTCTTGACATCTTGAATTTGAGTTTTTCTGTACTAAGGTCTCTTTTTCTGTGGACTACCACATTTTAAGGAGATTATTCCTGTCATGTGGACGTGAATACTTGTTTGACTTGCATTTTAGAGTACATTGAGATTTTGTTTCAAAGTCAAAATTTAAAAGAAACAACAACGGGGAAAAAATCATTACTTCATTCCTTGGAAATGAAACAAGATAGGAGACTTACATTTTTTGGCAAATCTAGTCTTAGTCGACAAGTAAAAAATAAAAAATGAAAATTAAGATTTACAACAACCTAACAACGAGACGAAAATAAATAATTTGAATAGTACTGCTTTCGAAAAAAAAGAACACCAAATTACGAATAATACAAGATACGCTTACGAAAAATGTAAAAAGTGCACGGCATAGACGGATAAATTCCTTAGACTTCACTGCTAACAGGCTCTCGAGCATGGTGGGTCCGCACATGTTTATTGTGATTGGATTTAGTAGTAGATAGCTTCCCACAAATGTGACATGAAAAAGGTTTGAAGCCTGTATGAATTTTGAGATGCTCACTTAAATAGTAGCTTCTATGAAATGTTTTTTTACACACCTCGCAGGTGAATCGTTTCTCTTGCTCATGTTCCCGAACGTGACGAATACAATTATACTGATGAATAAACTGCTTCCCACAATGATTGCATGAGAATGGTCTAGTTTTTGAGTGAGATCTTTCATGAGCTTGTAAATCCGTTAAATGAACAAAAGCTGCATTGCATAGCTTACACTTGTGAGGTTTCAACTTTCGCGACATGTGTATCCAACGATGAGCGTTGAGGTTCCATTTTGTAGTGAAGTTCTTATTGCAAATATCGCAAGAGTACGGCTTTTTGCCAGAATGTGTCTGCAAGTGACTGGCCAAGGAGGTTCTTAAAAATGTCTGTTTGCAAACTGGACAAGACACATTTTCCCTATTTTCGCGTTCTACTTTCGGCAAAAAGCTTTGATCGTGCATGCGTCTGATATGCCGTGTCAGACTTGATAAATGCATAAACTTCCTTGAACAAAACCTACAAGCTTTAGGTTTTCCATGTGTTTCAGCATGCCAAAAAAGTCTCTTTTTTGAGTGGAAAAGTTCACCACAGTCACAAAAGTAATCTTTGATTTTTTTGCCTAATTTTGCATGAACAACTCTTCGATGTTGGATGAGGTTGGAATAGCTTTTGAAGCAAACATTATCAGGGCAGAGTTTGCATTTAATTGGAGCTCTATTAAGGTGTACATTCATGTGTTCTTGAAGCTTCTGTTTGGTGACAAAAGATTTATTACAACTTGAACAAGAATATGGCCTTATTGATAAATGACGTTTTCGATGAAGCTGCAGACCTGCTCGAGTGTTAAAATATTTACCACAAATCGTGCACTCCAAGGGATGAACAGTGCGAACATGTGTTTTGAAGTCAATACTTGAAGTAAAAACTTCAAGACATGTTGGGCATTGGTTTGACTTCAAACTGTGGACTAGATTGACATGCTCTGATAATAACTTTTGAGACTCGAAGTCCATGCTACAGCAAATACATTGAAACCTCTTCTTATCATCACACTTTTTCTCATCCATCTCTGACGTAGTGCTGAAATTTCTCATGTCTTTGGAGCTTCCAGCAAGCGGATCTTCATTCTTGACAGAGCATGATTGAATGTGAATTTTGTAGCGGTCAGGGTGACTGAAGCTAGCAGAGCATGTCGGGCACTTCTCTGGCTTCACATCCTCTCCCTGTTCCCGGAGTCCTTTATTTTCAGCTTCTTGTTTCACTTCATATAAAATTTGGTAGGGTGGAGAGCTGTTGTCACACTGTAAACAGGACAAGAAAATATTGTTAGAAAAAACAGCACATTAAAAAAAGGAACCCTCAGATCTATTCCTATGCTCTTTGATTTTCCTGGGCGCTGGGAATTAATTGAAATAATAATTGTATCAAGAGACAAGTAGGCGAGCATGTTTATGATCTTTGGATACACTCACACAGATCAAAAAACTAAATACTTTACATCTAGAGGGCTGGAGGAATGAAATTTCTTAAATGTTCATTTTCAAGTGATAATATAACGCAAAAATGAATCATTCCAAGTTTGAGACATTAGGTATCTGCCAGACCAGTTAGCAGAGACTGCAAGCTTCATGAAAAATTATAGCCCCCTGAAGTAAACTTCCACCAATAAAATAACCAACATTTCTCATATACTCCACTCAATGCTTGCTACCAACATTTCCCTGATTGCTACTGGAAATTAATACACTAAAAAAGGAAAACAACTGGAATAACTAGAAACTTGAAAAACCTCCATAGGTATAGAGATGATTCCATATTGATGGTGAAACTGTTAAACTAGGGATCTTGACAGCAATGTTTGAAAATTCAAGATCTCCAAGAGTTTGAAGAGAATACTACTATTTATTGGAATTTATTATGCAAAATTTTCAGAGAATGTTGTTGATAGAGTGAAGAAAATTTTATGGAAAAACGATGATCAGGCAGTTTTTAGAAAAATGAGACTTGACAAAAGATTACATTCCAAAAAAATACAAGGTTTCATACTTTCATGATTGATTGGTTTAACACTGCCTATTGTGACAATACCTGAAGTACAACTATCAATTATTTTATGGAATGTTTACTACATTTTTTATTGATAATAATAAAAAAACTAGGATAGTTTAATGGTCTGCCTTATCGATTACTTCATGATGTTTGAAGAAATTAATTGAAAAAAATCAGAGAGGTAAAAATACACAACCTAGCTTTGGTCGATGAAGGATGATAAAACTTACATGATTGCTCCACAGGGAGTTTTCACTCATACTGTCTTGACCAGAAAGTTCTCCATGGGGAGGCATCATCTCATCAGTTTCTATATTAATGATTGGTGAAAGTATCACAGAATCATCATCAATGTCATCAGGGTCGTCTACATCTTCCTCCGAGTCAAGAGGATCTCCTTGATGGAAATAAGACCCGCTTCCATTCTTGTCTTTACTGTGATGGTTGCTTTCCCTCTCATTTCTTTTAGCAGTCTGTGAGGAAAATAGGAAAATCATTATTGCAAGAGACTAGGTAACAAGAGAAAAATAATAGGGTAGTACATTTCATTATTATATTATTTGACATTTCTAATATTTTGACAGTTTAAATTCCCGAGAAATCTTTGACTGGAAACTGATACGTAAAAGCTATTTGGGCTCATTTATTTAGTGGTAAGAGCTAGGACATGATGTGTTAAAATTAGTGTACTTTGCCGAATAAGTTTATGCACCTTTAAAGAACGACTGAAGATCATGTGACGTCATTTATGCATTAAAAATAAATTAAAAAATCAAAATTATGAATCTTCTGTCGCAGTCTGAAAGTGCGTAAAGTTAATAGGCCTGGACTAAAGTTGAGTATCTTCGGGCAGAGCCAATATGACAGCAATTACACAGGTCTACACCAAAAAAACTACTTGAGATTTGATGGCAGATTCTAAGGTAATTTTCAGCATTATGGCCAAAAACGATCTGTTCTTTTCAAGAAAAAAAAAATGCTGTTCCAAAATAAATACATTTTTTCAGGAAACTGATGCATGCCAGAGACGAACCAAGCTAATTTACAGATTCAGCAGCCCAAAACACCAAATTAATGTGTGTAAAATATATGTTGCATGCCTAAAAAGATTTCCATGTGAAGTCTGATAATACGATTTTCTTGGTTGTAGCGTACTTCATCCGCCTACCTACATATTTCTCAAATATAAAAATGGTTCGTTTGTTTTGCATCTGACGACTAAAATATTGTCTTATTTTGTATCTGACAGTGCTGCTGCCATTTAATTTTTGCTACAAAAGCTGAAAACAACCTTAGCTTTATCTTGTCACCCACCAATTTCCAAACTGACCCTGCACACTGCAGGAATTTGGTGGCCATATTGATTTTAATTTCTTCATTTCATTGTATTTTCTTCATGATCCTGATGTACTTAGTTATAATTGCACCAAAGTTATTTGAGCTACCATTTTTGCGCTAATCACCTCAAAAGTTTGAGTTACTTCTTACCCATTTCATTTCAGCGGAAGACAAGTGGGCATTGTGAAGAGTAATTTGTAGACATCTTCAAATATGCAAGAGAAGGAGGAAAATAGGAGGCAGGAGTCCATAAGAGCTACGTTTTACCAGACTTCTCTCAGCTTGCATCTGTGTTAAGCCGGGATTTCATCCAAATGTTTATCAGCGCAGGTCGGTAGAGCCCAACGCCAATTGTTATGAGAGCCTTTGTTATAAGTTACTTTCGCCAGGTGACATCGCCGGACAGGCGGTACAGCCGGTAGGGGGACAGCATTTGGAGGAAATCCCGGCTTTAGGGTGCAAATTCTGAAAGTGCTCTGCTCTATTCAGCTGATTTTTGGATTGCAAGAAACATTGAATAGAAAATAATTGTAACTCCTGAGGCAATATGCGCGAAAACGGTGGCTTGAAGAACATCGGCGCAATTGTAACTTGTCATCAGGATCATGAGATGAAAGTCAATAAAAAATTGAAGTCAATATGGGCACAAAATTGCATAAGCAGTGAAAAAAACTGAGGTCATTTCGGGACTCTGCACTAAAAATTACAGAGGGACCAATTTCCACAGCACTCTCAATTTTTTTTTGCAGACCTGTTACCGCAGGTAATTAAATAGCTAGTATAAGGAAAATTACCTCAATATCATCACAGATGACAAATTCTTCATCGTCACTATCTGAAAGTAGGCTTTCCATTGAGCTATGATGACTTCTTGGGCTTGAGATATTAGAGCTGACAGGAAAATCTCTGCAGTGTTCCGGAGCAATGAACATCTCATCGTCATTTTGACTACTACTAGCTGCTTCAGAGAAATATAATCCATTCTGAATATCAGTGCTGCTTGGTTCTTCCACTGGAAGTGAATCAGATGGAATGCTATTCACTTCAGTTTCGTTGTACTCATCTTGAGAAATGATCTGATGGCTATTAGAGATCACTGTCCCTATGTTTGTATTATGATTTTGATTATCAAGGTCAAGGAAATCGCCTTCACAATTTTCAGAGCATGGATTCGTTGCGTCTTGCCTTTCACAATTGTATCTGTTCTCCGCTTCATTATTATGAGAATCATCACCTTCTCTATTAGTTTTGTCTGCGCAGACGTTGGTGTCAGAGCTAGCATGAGTTGCCCCATTTTGGATATCACTGTTTAGAACTGGAGGAGGGTTAAAGGGAATTTCTGGAATTTCAGTAGTCTGGTTAGAGAGCGGATCTATTTCTGTTGTTCCACTACTCCTTTCTTGGGTATTTACTTGGCCATGAGGAAATGGGGTCATTGGAGGATATGATGTTGGCAAAGTTGGATAATCATAGTTATACACAGGTTGATAAGGATTGTAGTTGACAGGATACGGTTCAGGATTACCTGATATTTGAGGCAACTGCTGAGAAGGAGGGCTGACAATTACAGGAATCGTAGTTGAATTTGGGGGATTTGGAACATTTGCCGTAATGACCGTATTGTGATAGTTGCCATTGTTGACTGGTCCGTAGTTGTTAACAAACTGCTGATACATCACCGAAGGGACATTGTTAATGTTTCCATTGTCAGGAGAGCCGCTTGCTGGATCAGGCTTCTTGTTGATGGTGTTGACAAAAGCTGCTATAACGCTTTCCTTCGGATGAGTGTTGAGATGGTCAGCAAGTGTTATTCCACTTCGCAAGTACAGAGTACAGACGGGGCAACTAACTTGATCATCCATTTTGGCTGAAAGGCAGTGATCAAGTGAGCAATGATAAGTAAAATTTTAGGAGACAAGTCAGGAACGAGAACAATTTTCAGATTCCTTCAGACGGTTTGAAGAGAGGTTGAAAGAATCCTTGATAAAAACTGGGAGACCTTCCTGACCAGACAACTAGTTTTCATGGATAGTGGCATTGCAGAACACACAAGGCGATGGTTAGAAAACTTTTAAACCACTTTCCTACGGACAAATGAACACTTAGTACAAGAATAAAATACTTTACACGGTTTAGAACTGAAGAAAACAGGCCAGTCTAAGCCCTAAAAGATGTCTTTAGGAGCTCAGTGGCCATGTTTTCACACATTCGTATGTCAATAATGCAATCGTATCAAAATCGTGTAGACAAAACAATCGACAAATGAATTCATAAAATACTTTACACGGTTTAGAACTGAAGAAAACAGGCCAGTCTAAGCCCTAAAAGATGTCTTTAGGAGCTCAGTGGCCATGTTTTCACACTTCGTATGTCAATAATGCAATCGTATCAAAATCGTGTAGACAAAACAATCGACAAATGAATTCCAAACAATAGATATGACGTCACAATTGTGATAAACTTCAGAAAGTTTATGTCTACAGCTTCAAATTTCTCCATTGTCTACAGCAAAACATAAAATAGAATCTAAAAAAACTCTTAAGAGCACTTTAAAATTTTGATCTGTCTTTCAAATATAATTTTAAAATTTTTAAAGTTTTGGATTCTTATGCTGAGAGGATATGGTTTAATGAAATAATGTTCTTAGGGAAATTTGCGGATCTGAAGGTACATCACCGAGGTTGGTAGTCGTGGTCCTTCTGTTTTGACTGTTTTGAAGCCTATTTCAGAAGTGTGTGAAAATCGTGGAAATGGCGGACACGTAAGTTAAACAATTTTGACTTTTTATCTACTTTAATCCTCGTTCTTAGCGAATCATTTTCCTAGCCAAGTCTCTGCATCAACTTAAGTTGCATTCGAAATTATGATTAATGTCAATTGCTACCTGTCAATAATGTGAAACCCATCACTGACGCACCGGGCCGAATCGTGGTTTATCCCATTTCTCGCCAGCCTTTTGCCATTCAGAGACCAGAACTTCAATTTGTTCATTAACATTGACAAAATTTTCTGCCATCGTTATTTCTCTAGTCACAGTGGCCAGTCACCACCTCTATTCTTCTTACTATTTTTGAGGAACTTAGTTGCGTCGGGGTCAATGCGACTCCCCCAGGCATGCTTGACAGCAGCCTTTAGCTCTTTAGGATTTCTCCTTACTGCCAGTTCCTTTTGAATCGCTCTTCTTTCCAGTTTGAAAAGTATGTTATCCATCACTTTTTTCTACTTCATGAAAATGTGAAGATGAGTTCATGTACTTTTGGTTGAAGGAGAATGTAAACAAAATTCCCATGTGTAGATGAATACCAGCATCGGATTTTGAGTCTAGTTATGCCTAGATTATTGTCTTTTGAGTTACTTATTATAAGTATTAACGATTCATGACTAGCCGTGTCACCTCCAGTGGGCTGGTTTGCTTTCTTAGCATGGGTCTGGGTCATACCTAACCTCATTCTTTGTAATAGCAAGTGTCAAGCCAACCACGCAATGAAGACTTCTTAAATTTTGGTTTAGTAACCTTGACAAGAATTTTTTGTAAGTGATGGTGTACTTTAATTTTACAGTCCAGCGAAGAGTCCTGCAAAACCCGCAGCCAAAGCAGGCGTCAAGGCTGCGACCAAAGCAGCAAAGGCTGCTGGAGCTAAAGCCGCTGGTAAAGAAAAGAAAGTTGTCAAGAAAAGGAAAGTAACTGCAAAGGATTTTCCAGCTAAGAAATTACCAGCAGTACCAGAGTCCATACTCAAGAAACGTAAACGCAGGGATGAACGGACACAGCGTCAACTCTTCCGATCAGTCAAGGTGCAAATTCTTTTGTTTATTTCAATCAGCAAGTTTTTCTTAGAAAGTTTTCTATGGGGTTGGTTGGAGAGTAATTGGAGATGATCCTAGGTTACAGGCTCATGAATGTATCTTATTAACATCCCAGAAAACGAATTTACCGTCCGGAGCAAAAAGTCTGTCAGTGTATAGTTTTCCAATTTTCAATTTATCTTTCCTGCCCTTTGGTTTAAGCACATACTTCTATTATCATAAAGGAAATTGGGTTGGAATTTTATCTCTAATGAAAAGTCCAAGAGGATTTAAACCTCATTTTTTTTATAGTTTCTGCCAACAATTCTTTGCATTAATTTTGCAGACTGCATATTGGGCTGGATTTAACTATTTCCAGACTTTCATTTCCTTTTTTATTCTATATTTCATATCACATAGAGTTCTGTCATCGTATTGAGCAACACAGCTCCATTCTAATCAACTGCATAGTTGATGTCCAGAGCAAGATCTCGGTAACTTCAATGCAGATTTGACAATTTTTCTTCTGTTACTGAAGCTCCTGATTTCTCTCATGCTCAATTTTTTTAGATGCTTCTAGAAGTATGACTTATTTACAAGTTTCACTTATTTTAGAGGGAAAATATTCCCCCAGTCAAAATAGCTGCTGTAGTGGAAGTGACTGGGTCAGTTGTGCTGGTCACAGAATTGGATTTTGATGCTTGATTCTTGTAGATTACCTAGTAACAATAATAATAATATCAGTCCAAACAGCAATTGTATGTTGAATATTAACTGTGATATGGTGCCTTCAAAAACTTGATTTGTGATGTAATCCACCACGGTAGTAAGTATGTGACATGTTGTGCACAACCGCTGTGGTTGACGTCAAAAACCCGACCTTTCAAGGGGTGTTATCTCTGTTAATATTGAACATAGAAATTTTCTGTTTGGACATATCTTATTATTTTTAGCTAATCTACAAGAATCAAGCATCAAAACACAATTCTGTCACCAGTAAAACTGGCCATTGTCCCTCAGTATAGTTCAGATGCATTACATTCTCATGACCAAATATAACCTTTCGTTCTCAAAAATCTAGTGTTCTCATCCATATTCATACTTTTACAGGGTAACCTCAACAGGATTAAGAAACGAAGAACTATTTTCTTGCGAGCTGAGAAATATGTTAAGGAATACAGAATGAAAGAACGAGCTGAACTTAAAATTGCTCGTGATGCCCGTAAGCGCGGCAATTATTATATTCCAGGAGAAGCCAAATTGGCTTTCGTCGTCAGATTGAAGGGGTAAGTTCAAGAATCCATTTTTTCCTGAAATGCTTGGGATACTGCCCTTTTTTTCAGCTTTTCTCGAGGCCTATCTACCCTATCTTACCTACTTTGTAGGTAAAAAATGCGCTACTTATGCAAGGCTCAAATTTATCCTCTACTTTAAATTCTATAGCAGCAGTGCCTCAATCAAACATTTTCAGAACACAATTTTGACTCGATTACCTCCAGCATGAAACAAATTAAAATCTTATGTGGCAAGGACATTACTTGAGTTCTTGGAAGTTTGCATCTTGAGGTTCCTAGTATGCTTATCAGTGCCAATCATCAGCATTTTGGAACTTTCTGCACCGCCAAGATCTCCATCTTAAAAGAGCCAATGGACTAAAAGTGGATGATAGGGTTACCTTTCAACCAAAAGCCCGATTACTTGATAATATTTTACATCCTGTTTCCAACATTTCTCATTATCTTGGCAAGCAGTGTAACGCTGTAGCTTTTAGTCAACTTGGCAACAATTCATTACTTAATTCCAATGTTTCTGTGCCTGTATTGTCACAGTATGGTTTGCTACTGCATCTTAGAAACTATGTTACTAGTATTTAGGGTAAATTAAATAATAATGGTAGGTGTGGTAGGGTCAAATGAAGTAATTGAGTTAGGCACTTGAGTTAACTTTTTCCTAAATATTTGTTTTCTCTCCTTTCCAGTATCAACAAAATTCCACCAAAACCAAGGAAAGTCATGCAGTTGTTTAGATTGCGCCAAATCAACAATGGTGTTTTTATCAAATTAAACAAGGTAATATTCATATTTAATTTATGATCTTCATACCTTCTTAAATTTAAGCATAGTACCTACCTCCTTGAAGCTTTTCGTCCGACTTCTTTTTGCGGAGAAGTTTTGTCACAGAAAGGAAATACAAGTTCAAACTCTAGCTCACTATGCTGATCACTACAATCTGCTCTCAAGCTTAGTTTGGCAGTGGTACATATCCTTCATACCATACCCTTCTGGAGAGTAACGAGTGAGATAAGGTAATGTGTAAAAAACGTGTGAGATTTCATATGAGAATTTAGCTTTAAGAATTTGTTTTGGGGTTTGTAATTGAATCGGCTTGTAAAAAACATCCGTTCCCCAATACAGTGTTTCAGAATTTGAAAGTCGATTTCATTGTAAGTTACAGATACAATGTGTTTTAAGACGTTAGGTATGTAAAGCAATTTTATTTAAAATCCCCTAAGTGTAATTAAACGTTTACAAAAGAGATCCATCTTATTTATCAGTTTTGTGGGGCGAAAGAAACCACAGCAATTATGTATATATTAGACAATGGACGCGTTGAGTCGGCACAAGCCGATTCAATTTCCTTTGTTGGACAGATTAAACCGCTTCAGCCCAAAGGGCTTTTTATTTATCCGTGGAATGCATGGATCGCGATGGACCAGCCTGAACCAACCTCAACCTACCTCGGAAGAGTGGTCCAAGCGTTCCACTGAAACACATAGAACGCACTGGATCGCGCCAGTGGAACGCGATAAAAAAGTGATGCGTTCCGTTGTGGTCCACTGTGGTTCGGATGAAAAAAAAAGCCCTCAACTGCATCTCATGCTGCCTAATTTTCTGCTCCATTTTATTTTTAAACAAAGAAAGAAACTGTGTGTTGCCTGTTAACTTCATGTTAATTTACACCATACTGTCAAGAATTTTCTAACTAATTTCAAATTTCAGTGGTGCTTGGTTTTCTGTTCAAGAGATAAAGCATCCAAGAAAACCAAGAAAAGTCTGATTTAGTTTTGCTGACTCTGATTGAATCTTTCGCGTAATTCCTCTCGGACATTAAAGAAATCACCCTAACGACGATTGACAAAGCTTCTTTTTCTGTATTGCAGGCTACATTGAATATGCTTAGAATTATTGCTCCTTATGTCACATGGGGCTACCCCAACCTGAAGAGCGTGCGTGAACTGCTGTACAAACGAGGATTCGCCAGGATCCGAGGTCAAAGAATCCCGATCACCTCCAACAGGATGATTGAGACACATTTAAGTGAGTTTGCTAGTTTTTAATTTTTTCTCCAGGATCTGAAGTTCGGCCTGAGAAACTAAACAGGACCAGAGACTTACTTTTAATGTCTATTTCTCTCAGGAGTTTATGGAACAACTTTTAACTTCTTCATGCAGGGGGCAGGTTGTCTTTGGGCTCTGAAATTTTCTGCAATGCGCTAGGTTTTTACTGAAAAGTCCTCCTAATGAGCTGATGAAAGGTGTATTTAATTTTTAGTCAAAGTCGTAATACTCCATAAGAGTTGAAATTCTAAGAACTCAGCAAAAAAATAGAAATGCAAATTTTATAAAAAATGAAATTAAAGAACAATCACATAATGGAAAAAGTAAATCTTGACCTCCAAAATTTTTATGGCACTTCTATAATCTGGTCTGGATTTTGCGGAATTCTCAGAATTTCAAAGAAACGAACAAAAGCTTTGATACAACAAATGTTGTTACTTGTTATGGAGAGGGAGCTGTGTACCTGAAAAATCCTGAGGTAAGAACGCAATCTCTTCAGGAAACAAGCTTACAATTAAGTGGGAAAGCCCATAATTTCCCCAAGTTTTTGAGAATTGACCTACATGTGGATCATGGATCATGGCTAGTTCTGTAAAGACACTGTGAAGTGCTGTCAGCTGCCCATGTGCTAACCCATTCGGATCATTTGACGAGTATACTGGTCAGCGCGCCCCTGGGGTATATCTCAGTTGGCAAGTTAATTCATGCCATCTGTCGGTGTTGCTACGCTTGAGATGCCATTTATCGGAAAAGAGAATAAATACAACCCAAACAATCCTGTAGCAATACTGACAGATGGCGCAAGTTAACTCGTCAACTGAGGTATGTCCCAGGCGCACGCTGCCAAGCATACTCATCAAATGACGCAAATGGCTTACAGACTTAATGGCATTTATGAGAACAAAAACATCAAGATTTTTTTGAAATGTATAATTATGCTCAGTTCGTTTTTCACTGAATGGAATTTTAATTTTCCATCTTACTTAGCTTGCAGTTAAACTCTGATCTAAGTGACAAAAGCACCTTAATGACCAAAATTATTGTTCCTCAAGCCTGCATGGCCCATACCATTGCTGTCACAGAACTAAATGAAATTTGAAAATTGTTTGCAATTACTGTCCCAATTTTTTTGTATATTTCTTAGTGTTATTGTAAAGAAACGTCCCTATAAACGAAAGACAATTTTGGCCTTGTTATCCTCTGAGCTCATATTTTCAGTATACTGGAATATGTAATAACCTAAAAGGACTTTCTTCTGGCATCCTTACAGGCTCAACTTTGATTTGGTCATACTTGTTAGAAAACATTGTTTGTGGACTGCTCCGGTACATTTCTTAAATGTTGGAAAGCAAACATGGTGCTGTAAAGTTTTGCCAAGGTTTCAAATCAAAATTTTATTTCTGTCAATGGAAAATAATTATATCAACACACAGCTGAGTAATGTAAAAAGCCACCAGTGCTCCTGCAATTTTTCGTTTCCCTTCTTACCGTTTTTTTCTTTTTTCCACAGAACGTTACAACATCATCTGTATGGAAGATTTAGTTCATGAAATTTTCACCGTCGGGAGGAACTTCAAATACGCAACGCATTTCCTATGGCCTTTCAAAGTGAGTATCTCCTTTTTGATCATGCAAAGAAATAAAATGATGAAACAAGCATCAAATTAATTCTGTATGAATGGGACCTCTGCCCATTGAAGTCCATCCTAATAAAGGAACAAGGGTTAACCATTGATTTAGTGCCTTGCTTTGAATACAAGGTGAGACTTTATGGGCGCCTCTTACTTCAATTTCTCTGAAGGGGGCTTGGAGATTGGCATGTTCAGCAGCCGGATTGTTGAAACTTCAACTGGCGATGTCGGCAAGATAAGACAAGACATAGCCCTATGTGCGCTGTGTAATATATCGATTTTCGAATCTTGTCGTTCCAACATAAATTTCAACAATCAGACTGCTGGGCTGTCGGCTCTTCTAACACTGCAGTGATAAATATTAATGTAATCTCCTTGTAGAAAAGCGTCATGTAAGTGTCCCACCTGGACTTAGCTCCCTCTTTAGGTGCTGAATTATTGAGTTCAATAGTTTTGCGCAGTAGCAAGATCCATTTTGCTTTTCCGATTGATTATATTGGATTTTTGGCTAATCTATGAAGACCAATTTTGTTTTCCTGCTCATTATGTGTGTAACCATCTATTATTATTTGTAATGAACCTGACACCTGCAAAGGGTCAGTTAAGACACCCATCTTGCCTTTTCTCTACTAATTTCAATTTCTTATTCTTTACAGCTCAACACGCCAACCGGTGGATGGAAGAGGAAGTCTGTTCACTACAACGATGGTGGTGACTTTGGAAACCGAGAAGACTTGGTCAACAAACTTCTCCGATCAATGGTCTAATTTTTTATGTTTTTACTTTTTTTTCATACTCTTGACTTCCATAGAGTCAATAAAACACTGACTTTTGTTAAACATGTGTACAATTATTTATCACCCCTCCAAAACTACCTGCTTGGAATTTGATTAGGTTTTTCTAGCTGAAAAAAATCTTGACAGCATTTAGAGGGAGGGAATCATGTGACGAGGTTCACATCTCGAGGTTTAGATTAAAAATGAACTCGTTTTAAGTCTCATATCCATTATTTTCCGCTTATCTCAAGGTTTTAGTAGAGAACCTTTATAAACAGAGTATGGCCATTTCTGTGCCGGTTTTTCATCGGTCGCGTGAAAATAGGCTGGCACAATGTTCTTACGGCCGTAAATAAACAATCAAGATGGCTGTCATCAGCAAGCAAATTTGAGGTTATGCACACCTTGCATCCTCCTGTGATAAAGGCGAAAGGCAATTTAATAGGGTTTTCATGTGTCATTCGTAGATATGTTAATTTAAATTGTTACTGCCGTATAATCGAAATTTTTGTCAAATTTTAGCTTCTTAGCAATGTTACGGTGAGCCGCCCTCTTGTTTGTTTATTTACAGCCGTAAAAGCATCATGAAGCCTAAAAACTCATTGACCAATCTAAAAGCAGCAGTTTCCCTGCAGTAAAAAGATACGAGTGGCCATACTCTGTCTATAATGGTACTCTAGGTTTCAGCAGGGAAAAATTTACCTCTTACCAGGCTTCAAGCCACCTTGAACTCAATGTTTTCCAAAATGTGACATGGTTCCATACTATACATTGCTCCATTGGTATATCTATAGCCAAAGTACGAAACTTAGCATTTCCGTTCATGGCATTGCAGACTTTCTGTCACACTGTATTCACCCCTGGAAAAAAAAGCAGGGGCATCCTATCTCGGGGTAATACCAGTGGTATTTACCCCTGGGGAAAAAAAAGCAGGGGCCAAGGTAGATTTACACAGGTATGGACAGAACTAAACAACTGGCCTCTGATTGGCTCTCCAACGGCCCCTTAACTTCCGCCATTTTGTATGTTTTGATTATTTTGATTTATTATGTTCGGTTTATCGTTCGTCAAAATTTTGTGTGATTTTTTGCACAATTTTGATAATGCGATATTAATTTTAACGTTTAAACGCACAAACGTTTGAATGTTAATTTGATTGTAATCTAATTAAAAAACGGGCCCCTTAACCTACGTCACGTAGTCATGTGACACATACTGAGGCTCATGGGAAATTTTCAACTTGTCCATACCTGTGTAAAGCTACCTCGAGCAGGGGCATCTTATCTTGGGTCAATACCCGCGGTATTTACCTCTGGAGAAAAAACGGGGACATCTTATCTTGGGGCAATACCCGCATATCGTACGCACCCTCGATTTGAGAGCCGAAATGTTGAAAAAAAAGGTACATATGTGGGTAAATATGGCACTTTTTTTTCGTTCGAAAATTAGTCACTTTAATTTCTTGCAAACTTACTTGGTTCTTCTCCTTTATTAGCGAAGTAGTCTGTATGCTCTGGAATTGGATTGTCACTCTTCCAAAAAAATAAAATAGGAGCAAAAATTTTGAAATACTGCAATGAAGGTATATGGTTTCGCACTTTGGCTATTGATACGCATGTATGGTGGATGGAAGCACCTATGGCGAGCTCTCCTCCTTTTCTTCCTTCTTCAATGAAGCAGAGTAGTAGCTGCGTTTGTAGAAGTGCACACTTGCCATTCTCTCTATAATGTCTACTTGAGTTGCACAGAGAAACTGCGATATCTTGGTGAGTTGAAAACCCGTCTAAGTCAGCAGAATCACTCAGCACCGTTTACCACCCATATAGCGCAATGTTAAGAATGTGCTTAGGTCAATGGCTTAATCAAATTTTCCTTCTGGATGCAACTAGGTTCACTTTCTTAAAACTAAATTTTTGCACTAATTGCTCTTTTGCAACTCGTTAGCATAGGTCATGAAACATTTAGAATTGCTATTTTAGGTAGTGTTGAGGGAGGTAATACATTAAAATGAAAACTTGTACAAAATTTTGAAAATAAATCAATGAATTTTATTATTGAGATAATGAGTTTAATACAAAAGATATCAGATGTTCATTGTTTTCAAAGTTTAGGCGGGAGACAAAAATACCCCCTCGAATGCTCGAGTTTTTCAGGAGCTTCATTCTAGAATCTTAAAAAATAACATGCTTGAGTCATAAGCAGTATCAGTGATCAAACAGGGAGTATTTTTTCTAACCAACGTTCGCTGTAGTGGTTGATTCATCGATGCAAACCTATGCAGATCATGTTTGCTCTGCTCCGAGTGTTACACTTAGGTAATTCTTCATCTCGGAAGATGGATTTTTCAAGGGGTTGGACTCATCACTCTCCTGACTTCTCCCTACCCCATAAAGAATCACTAAAAGTTCTAAAGGTTAGATTCATCAAAAACAATAGGGAGGTAAATTATACTTCAGGAACCCTGACTGATTCATCAATACTTCTTAAATTTAAAATAGCACCTCAAGGATCATACCCATTTCTCCTCACTATAAGATAGCCAGTCAATCCAGACTACGAAATTAACATTCAAGAAACAAAATAAAACGATACAGAGCAGAGCACTTACGTAAATAATTTTACAAAAGGTGGGAAATCATTCATACTGGCAAACTATCTGCACATGCTTGATGATGAATTCATAAAAGAACGTTCACAGAAGGGTTTCTATTTAGGGTGCCAATCGAGTCTTTCATGAATTGCCTTCAATGAGAGGGGGGGGGGGGGGGAGTCTCACAACACAGACAAGACAAGCATTGCAAGGGAGAATGGGGCTCCATCATAGAGAAAATACAGACTGAGGTTTCAAAAAATAGGAGACACTGCTTAGCGCCAGCATGATTCACTTTTGTCACAATGTATGTCGACCTGCCTTTGCTTGCAGTGACAAGAATTGCACAAACTAACGCTCATCACCATTTCCTGTATTTTCTCTATGGGGCTTTGTGACTTCCCCCAAGATTTGAAAATTCCTGGCTAGCAATTAAAAAGTAACGGCTATTTTGTTACTCTACCTGTGAACAATTTAATAAGTTCTTCCTCTCCCTCCATCAAAAAAGAGAAATAAAGAACTTTGATACAACCTGTGGTGTGATTTGATCACTTTTAGGTTAATGTTAGAGATTTAAGCTTCTCTTGAAACACATTGTAAAAGGGAATGAAATGACATAAAAAAGTTTATATTAAAATTTAAAAGTGACTAATCTGGCAACTAAGAAGTTTGATGAAACTTTGACTTCAATGCTTATGAGATACTTGGAATTTTTTTTAAAAAAATGGCTTTATCATCACGATCGTTGTGTAGAATTGGGAATTGGTTTAATTGGCTTAAAATGAAGAATTAGGTCGGCTGATGACTTCCAAATAAAATGTTTGACAGTTCGTAAATCCATATATGGCGGAAGGACCTGAAAAAATAAACATAAATCTCTGAGAAAGAATCACAAAGAAAAGAGACATCATTACTCGTTTCTCTTTACAAAGAATATATATTTGCAGAGGGTCATCCAGAAGTACTGAAAGAAAATTCACCCATTTTAGTTTATTTTTTTAAGGAAATGCACTATTTGATGTCTTCAAAACTGAAAAGAAGAACAGCAAAGAATATCTTAATTCTTGATATATCCTCTCACTAGTGTTAAATCGAAAGTGTCGATTTTGTCCCAAAAATCGATTATTCGCGGAAAAGTCAAGGTCAAAAAATCGCTGAGGATTTTCAAGAAAATCGCTCTGAATAAAAAATCGATTTTTAGGATGAGTATTATGCCGTTCGTTTTTCTTAAATTCTCGCCTCACTGAGCGTTGAGTTACATTGTCCCTTAAATTGGAGCAATTTCGATAGCTTCCTTTAATTTTGAAGAATAATGTAGGCTTGTAGCTTCCTTAATTATTAAGGAGTAAAATTTTTGTTCGAAAAAAATCGAAAAATTTCGATTCGTGAGTAAAAAATCGAAAAATTTCGATTCGTCAGTAATAAATCGATTTAGTTGCAAAATTGCGTGCAAAAAATCGATTCAATTTAATCGATTATTTTGTGTAAAAAATCAATATCTTCATAAAATCAACAACACTATCTTTCAAGGAATTTTAGGGCCTCATGACAGAGCGATGAGAGAGACAACAGAAGTTATTTGTTTTTCATTCCTGAAGATTTTAAACAGAACATGCAAAAGATGATACAACTGAACCAACCTCATCATTGCATAAAAGTTCCACTCGGTCTTTTGATGGTATGTTGTTGTCTGGATCTTCAGCTCTTTCAGAGCCAGGTGAATTACCATCACTCCCCAATACTTTTTCATAAACGTGCTCAGCTACTTTAAACATTTGAATAAAATCATTCGCTGCAAGTCGATCTCTGTAGAAAAAGAAAAATGCAAAAAATTATGGACAAAATTCACAAAAGTAATAAAATGAGATCCCTTCCTTAAGATCTGAGTGGAAACTTCACTGTTTCCAGGATAATTCCATAGAAAAGAATTTAATGGTGGCAATCTATCACACTTAGTGGAGCCATATGGAACTTTTCCGTTCTCAACACTTCGAGCTTTCAGCTCCTGGGGAGACTTGAATCCAGTGTTCTAACTATAGGGTAAAATTGTAGGGGCCATCTTGGCTGGTAAACATAATTCTTGAGAGCAAAGGAAAAAAGGATTCTCAGGAGAAAAAATGATTTTTGTATGCATAATACCAATCATAGCGCGTGAAACTTTGCAAGGGATGCAAATTGTTAGTTGCAGTGTATAGCGAATTTCCTCCTTTAAAAATTCACGGCATGGTGCATCTGACTTCTTTAGGCGTCTCATTTGGCCAAAACTCATTAGTTTTTAAGCACCTAGGTCACATTTTTAGGCGCATTTTGCAAATGGCGCTCTGCCCCCTGTTCTGGCTGGATAAAAAAAATAATCCCAACACTGCCAGTCATTCTGGTGTTTATAGCACACCAAAAGGTGTGCATCATCATGAAACTACATATTTACTGATGAGGTTGCTGGAACTTGGGGAAAAAAGTTGCTACCTAATGCAACTGAGGTAAGATTTAAGTTTAAAAAAAAAGAAAAGTTAAAAGTATATTAAAGCTTCTGAATTGCTGCCACTTTTAATTCATTACTCACACTTAAGATGAAAAATAAAATACTGGATGTATGGACAGCAAAAATGATGGTAAATAATCAAAAGAAAAGAGCCGCAAATCTGAAATCTTTATATTTAGTCACAGACCACTTTGCTACGAAAACAGTGATTATGGGAATGTAAAATAAAGGTTTTTACTGAGTTGATGATCTAGAGATAAGACGGGAAATTGATCATATTGCAGTTTTTGAAATTACAGCTGGCGAAGAAAAATTTTCATCTTAAGGAGGAGGAGGGTATAGGAAAAAAGTCGACGGTGGCTTCGAACATGGTGTTATTTGAGGTTTTCGGTTGTTGTTTTAGGTATACACCTGGGAAAGAAATATAAATCAAATTATGATATCAATACCACCGTAGTTCAAAATTTCATGCCTCGTTTTTGGAGGTCTTGAAGAGAAGAAATATTCTCCATTTTTTTGAGAGAAGTAGTGTGAGAGTGACTGATCTTATAAAAATCAAGGGAAAAAGGTCGATAGAATGATATACATAAAATCAACGTTAGATAAGTGTACTCTGTACTGCTGTCAACAATGCCTCCAAGACAAAATGAAAGTTCCAAGCATACTGCTCATTTGTGCTATACAAAAAAAGACAAAATGATATAATCAGGTCAATACTGAGAATATGCATAAAGACATAGATAAGTAAAAATAACATTGACATAGATCGTCATCTAGGATATAGATAACTGTTACATGTTACGATAGCATAATTAAAATGGAGCTGAGAGGATTGAGGAGGTATTTTAAACACTAGGTAGCTTACTTTTTCATATGTTTGATCCCAGTGGAGGGATGCGGTTGAAGGAAAAAGGCGATTTTAGGAAACTGATTCTTTGCTGGGTTATTTTTGTCACAAATTCCGTCAAGAACCCACTGTGGTACTGTTTCTTTGAGAAGAGTTGACTCATTTTCACCGCCGGCATCTTTGACGAGCAATCGATGAAACGCCCTACCACCTACGTCACTGGAAGAAAAAAAAGAGTTCAATTCATACATAAGCAACTAATAGAGCACTCACTACATGATGAAAAATTGGAATAAGTGCTTCTGCAGGATTCAAGGTTTTTGAGTAGATTTACATTTCAAAAAGAGACAAAAAAAGGAGTAATAATCAGCGTACAAAAACTTAATAATATGCCTTCAAAGACCATTTGCCTTTTAAAAAAAAAATCCGAATTAATGTTGTAAAAAAAGTATGCGGTTATAGAGGGTAACATGTTAGAATTTTTTTGAAAGAATGTTATCAATTTACCCTGACATTTTCTTCTCTTCACCTGTAATTTTTACTGATTACCTTTTTGGCGACTTTAGACATGAATACAAAGTGGAAGCTATCAATCAAAATTTAAAGGAGAATATGCTGAATTTTAATTTTGAATGGCCAACAGTTTATTACCTGAAAATGAGGGGCGTATGACCAGGTACTCGAACTAATCGAAAATCATTGGCTATTTGCCTGATTTGATGACCACCTATTTCTGCATCCTCATCTTTCGTAAAAGGGTCCAACCAATGCTCTAGAAGCGCTCTTAATAATACAGTTCCATAGTTGACTGAAATTATGAGAGAATAAAAATTCAAGATGACAAGGAGATAAAAATCACAAAACTTACGACACTAAGATGGAGGTAAAATAAAACTAAGAAAATCTTCTGTATGAAGATGTGAATTATGTTAACTGAACTGCACCAGGTAAATAGTAAGAACCCCAGAACGCACATGAAGTGGCGGAGTCCAGAAATTACCTCTCTTTTTTGTACATTCCTTTCTTTTTTTACTTTACTTAACTCAACTCTTTTGTCAGAAAATGATTTTGGGTGATAAATACCACTTGACATGGATGGTAAGCTCACATCATTACCGAAACGAGTTCAACATATGCTGAGAACAGCATGCCTAGGATACAAAGAGATGTATGGAAAAGTATGTACGGAAATGTATGTACCTCTCATGTCTGGTTCCTCAGGACAGGTAAGCCCAACTTCTCTTGATGAGACACAAGCAGCTAGACAGTCATTTTCATCTTGTGTTAAATGGATGGTCAACATCTGATAACAAGGAAATAGAAATAGAAAATAGTGAATACCGTACACAATTAATTTTTGTTTACTTTTTCAGGGAAAAAAATTTAAACCAAACCCACAACAACTTAAATGAGTCAGAAATCAAAATATTTTACATAAAATAACTACATGTACCCGGGTTTTCACACGACTGACCTATCCTCATCACTGATGTGTACAATTTTTTCTCACTACCTTTCTTAACGGACGAGAGGGAGCTGTCATCATTACAGTGTTATTATTATCCTCTTGAACAAGGGTGCTGTCACACGTTTTGTTGACACTTCGAAATTACTTGACACATCACAAGGTTTCTGGAGCTTTTGGATACTGACAATGAGAAGAGGAATCCATGGTTGAGCTACATACCACAGTATCAAATTTGATTACTAATGGTGCATCCTTAAAAGATTGACACATCTGAGAATATTTTCAGGGAGTTATTTGAGCTATGATAGAAATGGATGCACGGATTGAATAGCTGGTGAGACTGATAACTTCAAGGTAAGCACGGCATCCATTGATCAAACGATTCATTCTCAGTAAAGAACTCTGTAGGGCATGCTTCCTGTTCAACTGGAAATTATGTCTACCCTCGTTACCAGCAACAAGGCGATATGATTGTGGAGCAGTACTGCTGTACTAATGAAGAACGCCAAGGGCATAACTTTCTTTGATTAAATATGAATTTTATGGGAATTCCGTGAACATTTTTCTTGAGTTTTTTAGAATTTTATTTGCAACCAGATTTAAATGATCTTAAAATTTCAAGAGAAAATATTCATAACTCCCTTCAAAAATAAAGATTTTATCAAAAGTTATTTGGCAACTCTTTGATGTGCGTACATTGTTTTTCCTTAGCATGGCAGAATACGGATCAGATCAGATTTGGACTGCATGGGAATTGACTAGATCGTATTAGAATAAAGCAGACTGGTTTGGACCAGACCAAAGTAAAATTTGACACCAACAACAGAGCATTTGTTAAATTCGTATTATATTTCTTTTTCCTTTAGAATAATTAACTAGTAGGACTCACCCCAGTTTTCAAATCAATATTGAACCATGTTGGCACATATATTCTCCGGTGTCGTTTTTCGATTTCTTCCTCAAAATCAACTTGACCAAGATCCTCCAATTTACGAGCCTAAGAAAATTAAAATTGGAATTACATTAGCGATGGTAAATTCCAAGTTAACCAGTAGAACAAGACTGACTTAGAATTACGTTAAAACTATGAGATAGAATACATGATAGATTTACGTGAAAGTGTACAGAGAAAAGTTTGCAAAAATGGTAAGTAATTACTTGTGAAACACAACATTTTCCACCTCATATAAAAATTGCCTGATGGTAAAACCTGACTACTTTCTAGACTCATAGAACACCTTGGAGCTCCCTAAATTCTAGCCTTGGTACTGGCATTTTTTGCAATTCATCTACGTAGGATCGTTTGGAAAAACTTCTGGAAAACCTCAGGACACACCACTGATAAGCCCATTTCATCTTTTTTTAACGAAATAATAATTTTTGATAATACAAATAAGTAAATGTTATAGCCACGATCCTTAAATTTATGATATGACAAGATTGATTGTTATTCATTCTAGATGCCTGCTTACACCAAGCTTAAATCTTACTCAACGCAAAAGAAGAAAAGATTCTAAAACAATAAATAAAAAATAAATAACAGAAATAATACTCAAGATCCTCCCCGCAGAAGAAATTTTGTTTCACAGCAAATAGGGATCAGGATAATCTGAATAACAACGAGGTATTCCACTTAGGCCAACAGCCTGACGC
The DNA here is from genome assembly GCF_918797505.1 of Bemisia tabaci. NCBI lineage: Eukaryota > Metazoa > Arthropoda > Insecta > Hemiptera > Aleyrodidae > Bemisia > Bemisia tabaci. Next base: position 4,006,903 of record NC_092793.1, read on the forward strand.
ATTTTTGGCTTTACAAAACCATCTTCAGAATTACAGATAGAATAACAATTATAGTACATATTTAAAAAAAAAAAAAAAAAAAAAAAAATTGTAGTACAATGAATTAAAATCAAAAAAAAATAAAAAATGCACAAAAAAATATCCAAAGATCCCCCTGTCTAACTAATCCGTCAATGAAACAAAGAAAATACCCCAATCTCTACCTCACTCTTCTTCTGGTTCCACTATGTATAATCTTTGATTGGACTATGAAAAGAGGCAAAGAACAGAGGTAAACACTTTTGGAATGTTAGGATTGTAGTTTACCTCCAAGACATCGTAAAGTGCCACATTTTTATCCGAATCTTGAGTCAGTATCATACGTTTGTCATTCAGAGTATGCACTTTCCTAATTGCCGGCGCCCCTTTAATGGTGAACACTGGTGCGGAACAATAAGGCTTCAAATCACAGACATCTGAGTCGTTACCATCACCGCTAGCTACAGGTGATATGTCTTTCTTAGGTAATGCCTGAAAACAAATAACAGTTTGATTTGGAGAGAACATCACTCTTTTCTTGAAACCTGTCATTATTCTTCCCTCAGAGGCCTCGTACAGTCATATTTTATTTCTTTTGCCATAAATCAACAGAGTCTTAATACAATTGTTTTCAGCTCACTATTTCAGAGGAAGGTAAGTATTGCAAGAGGATCAAATCTTCCTCCATGGTACAAACTAAGTACAAGAACGGTTCTAGGGTGCAACCCTTTGGTTTCATTGATAAACTGCCGAGATTAGCATAAAGCAACTTCAAAATCAGCTAAGCTTAGGCACTTGCAAACTAAGGCATAAAACCGTACACATTACGGTAAACCTCACTCTACTGTTGGCTGCTAACCGGTCATTTGTGCATGCCACATAATCATGATTATGTAGTATAAGGTTATAGATAAGCATAACTGAATAAGATCTATTCAAACGTTAAGTGTCTACATCAAATAACACCCAATCAAAATAAAATATCGCCCATCAAATAACATGGCCAATGACTACAACCACCGCAGTGATACTTCGAGTGGTTTCTTCCACCAATTTTACTCGTGTTTTACGTTAAGCAATTGGTAAAAATTTGTGTATCCCTAATTGATGAGACTAAGGTGGAAGAAACCATGGTATGCACTACTGCGGTGGATGATATCATACACCGCGTTTTTTGATGAGCGATGAATCCGTCAATATTGGACGTAGAAACTTTGCGTTTGGACAGTTTCTATTATTTTTCGCTAATCTACAAGCTTGAATCATCGAAACACGGTTATATGATTGGCGCAACAACCTACTGATGTCTGAAATCAACAATTGATAGCTTAATCTCATCTGATCCTTACGAATATAATTTTTTAACAAAGAACAGATTGGTGAGGAAGAAAAATTTGTATTGGGAAACGCTAATCTTACCCAATAATTGATATCTGACTCGGAAGTTGCGACCCAAATCCCGGCCTGGTCGGGAGTTGTCACCATTTTCAGGACAGGAGCTTTCTCTGTACATACTAAAACTGGCGGTTTTGACATGTTTCGTAGATCTGTCATTAGGACTTTACAATCTCTACCACTGGATATGACATGTGTGAAAGATTCATTGACCTGAAAATTAGACTTAACATTAGCTTCACATTGACAACTACAGCTTTGATGGGGAAATTTCCTGTCTTTGGTGACTATCTTTCCAAAGAGGTTTTAATTTAAATTTAGACAACCACTATATTTTTGTTATTTTTCTTGGTACTTGTGAATGAAGAAGAGACAAAGAAGGAAGAGACAATGAAAATACAGGGACTTTAGCAGATAAAATCTTTCTTTTGCTTTAAATTAAAAAAATTGTCAGTAGGTTCACACCAGCTAAATTACAGGAGCTGAGAAAATTATTCATGATTTAATTTTACGACCATTCCTTCCTATTTCCTATGTCACTGCAACCAGCAATTGATATGAATAAGGGTTTAAGCTAGAGGAAAACAGTCAAAGTTTCGTGATTTTGTCAATTGCTGTGACGCATAGCATAGCATAGCATCATTTTAACGCTGAGTGTTTAAGTGAAGTTGTGACATCTTTTCATTTTTCCCCATTTTTATTTTTCCTTTCTTCTGTTCATCATTAAACAAAATTGGGACAAAGCACATAATTTATAAAAAAAATCAGGCATCTGGCCATAAGATTGGACATTTTCTCATGAAACAAATTGAAAATTGGACCAAGATACAAAAACACTAAAGTGCAAGAAACTTCAAGCGTTTTGGGACTTTCTGCACCTCTTAGCATTGTAGAGAAAAGCTACAAGAACTAGCAAGTGACGCCAATAGCTCTGAAGAGCATCAAAGGCAATGCTGTTAAGCTATGACTTGTCCTGCTGGAAGTATTTTGGCATTGATTATAACAAGGAGTCATTGTAAATTTATAAGGAGGAACATTGCAACATAAAATCTCTTTGAGAGGATACAAATATTTAACTGTTTCTCAAAAGAGAACATCTTTTCCTCCAAATCTCTGGCAACATTGCAATGACGAATTTTCTGCATTCTCATTTATCAGGAAGTTCCATGACGGAAAGTAGAACAAAACTTACCGCTAGAGCCCAAACACCCTCTTCATGAATCCTAAATGTATGAATGCATCGCTGTTGGCCTAGAGACCACAACTTAATAGTTCCATCTGAGCTACCGGATATACATTGGGATGCATCTTTGTTAACAACAAGTGCTTTCACATTGTCAGTGTGACCTGTGTTGGAGCAGGAAAAAAAATTGTAAGATATGATATGTGATAAAAACCAGCTTCAACTTGCAGCGGTTTTTGAAGATTCCTGTTCTAAACGACTAATATTTGGATGCTTCCACACATTATGGTGCAATTTTTAAACGCTGAATTAATTTGAAAATTTTTTTGTGCTTAGACACAAGGACCAAGTTCATCAAAAATTTGGACATTGTATAATTGTAGAGGTTGGTCTGTTGATGAATATTTTCGCCGGTGCCATTAAAGTAGGTGAAAACCACAACAAGAAATAAAAGAAAATCCTGAAAAAGCACAACTTAAGGGTGTTTTCATGTAATTTTCAAACAAACATTTTTTATAGAAAAATTGTACACATTTCACGACAAATTTCTCTGATCCACGCCACAAAAATGGAAAAATAGCCAATTTTGCGTTAATTCACTTGGTATTTGTACAATTAGGAGGTCATGATCAGTGCTACTACTAACTTATCAATTGAATTTTACAACTTTAAAAGTTCAGGAAATTCTCGCTACGATTCGCAATTGCCAAACCTTCCCGACTCTACATATTTGTCATTTGATGAGTGAAAAAAATTGAAAATGTCCTCCAGTCCGTACACTTGCGACATTTTGGTTCTTTCCTTCGACACACTAATTTTTAAGCATTGATAATGACAGGTTTGATAATTGATACTTGTTATTTGAAAAGTTTTGAATGCTTTGGAAATAGTCTGTAGTTTCAGGAAGAATGACAAAAAAGAATATTCCAGAATGTTCTAATCAATAAAACACAAAGGATTTACCTATAAGTTTCATCAATTTGTTACTAGTACGGGGATCCCAAACTCGGAGAACTTTTTCAGTGCTTCCACTAATGATTACCGTTCCTGGAGGGTTCATTGCCAAACTATATATGGAGTTATTACTACCGGTCATTGTTGATGCTGTTTGGGTGAAGAAGAAGAACACAGGTTAATGTCTAAACTAACAATAAAAAATTCAACTTATCAGGTTCATTGCTAATATGATGTTTCTAGTGACTCTCATGGTAAGTTGAAAATAAAAGTAGATTTTACACATTGAGAGAACATAAGGTAAATTAGATAGGTAGGCAAAAAAAAAAAATTACAAAAATATTTGAGGATCAATGTTAGTACTATTTTGACTTTTCAGGTTGTCTACTGGTGCATCGTGATCTAAAATCTTTTTCTTTACTGCCTTACTTTTTCCATACTACCCAAACAATTCTCTTTCCTAAAACCCTTACTTTTTCATCGCCTTTTCCTCACTTTTTCCGTACAGTAGACACCTTGCTTTTTAAAATATCCTGTTTTGCCATCAAAAGCTTTCCATCTGTACTCACCTCCCTTTTTAGAGAAACCTGAGGCCATTTTGTATGCTGAATGATGAGTTGAAAAGAATCTCATTTTGATGAGGTGAAAGAACATTCCAATGAAGCACTAGATAGAGTTCCTTTATTTACCAGGAGAGTCATTGTAATCTAAATACATGGAAAGTAGCTCAAGTGATTCTGTGCAAGTATTTCTACAAAATCAGCCAAAATGGATACAAAAATAAAAAAAAAATTAATTTAGCAACTGATAGAAAAAGGGATTTTGGTCCACAGAAGTCAAATTTTCAGCGAAGTAATTTTTTGAAAGTCGGGTTGAAAAATCGGATTTGGAGGTTTCAATGAAAAGCTTTCTGGGGTCAGATAGAATAAATTGGCAGCAGCTTAGTTCATGTTTCTGGTAAAAGAGAGCAAAAATTTGGATTTTAATACAGAGATTTCATGGCCTGAACATAACGATTTAGACATTTAAATAGCTTTATTTTGAGACTACAGCTATTTAACAGCTCTAGCTATTTCATCCTCCGTGACTTTGATTCAGTTTGACATTTTTGAGCATTTTTAATCCCAAAATATTGGTAAAACATCGTTTATGCTCTGGTATCAATTGATTATTTTGACTTTCTGTGGACTAAGATCCTTTGTTCTGTAAAAAGTCGCATATTGTCTGGAAAAAAAAAAAAAAAAAAAACTTACTGGTTACAGTGTTATTGTTTGCAGTTAACTGAGTGAGAGTGTTAACATCCCACAGGAAGACAGCTTTATCTAATCCAGCAGATGCAACCTGCTCTTTATCTTTGGCATATGCGAGTGCTCGTACATAATCCTTGTGAGTCCGTAATGTTGACATGCAAAACCCTTTGTGAGCATTCCATACCTTGACCGTTGTATCGGCACTTGCTGAAATCACTGGAGATCAAAGAAAAAATAGGTACACACTTAATGAAGTAAGTAATGACACGGTAGAACAGTGCTGGGTCCACACTATTTTTCAGGGAAATCAAAGCCAGAAAAAACCGAAAATTGACTAAAAAGAGGGCTGTGATGTCAATGGTCCAAAAAAGCAAAAAATGGTAATAATTTATTCCCCACATCTCCATCATAAAAAAGAACAAATTTTATTATTACCTAAGGCATTTGTAGGTAGGGGAGGGGGGGGGCCCAGCCCAGGACTGCCTTAAGTATGCCTCAAAAGGAGGGTAGGGGAGGGAGAGAGGAATGGAGACGAAAGAAGCACGGAGTAGCATGGGTTCTTTAGCAGCAACGGGACAACCAGATTGCCTGCGAAGTAATTGTGAAAAATTTCTTTTAGCCACCAGGAGCGACAACTTGTCTTTATATTTTTGTTTTTCATTTCATCTCAATTAAGAGGGTAAGTTTCAAATTCGCTAAAAAACTGGCCTCATTTCGAATGGGAGGATATTATGCCGACAAATTCCACCCTGCTAACTGCTATGATACCTTGTGCATGCATACTGGAATTTATACAGGCACTAGAACACGAGAAACAAAGTTTCAGGTTGTGATCTTACAATGCCATTCTAATGGTTTATGTGGTATTTGTTTGATGTGCTTGTTCATTTTTAAACAAATTTTCACATTGATAAATCATAAGTAGGTGGTAAATTTAGTCAATTTAGCTAGTGTGTGGCATTTTGACAATTACATAAATAAATGCAAATTGCATGGCAGCCACGTAAAACATTTTTCCACCTGTGGTAATTAAATGTGAGGTGAAAGATACACACATTTGGGTCACTTCACACATGTACTTCCACAAATTATGAGCTTTTTGAATTATCCTGTATTACAAACCCTATGGACAAAATGGTAGATAGAGATAAATTTAGCAATAGCTCAAGTTTATGAAGCATTTAAGAAGAGAGAACACAGAATTACTCACAGTTTTTTCCACCACAACATAAAACAATGTCATTGACCCAATCAAAATGATGCTCCATAGATTGGAGGTAAGGATCTTTGGGGTTTTTGCAGTTCCATATGCGGATAATGCTGTCGCGCCCAGCTGAGTAAAGTCTATCCAGTAATGGATCATATTGTAATGAATTGACTCCGGCTCGATGTTGTTTTTCCTCTTCTTCTCTAATCACAAAGGATACCTGTGAACATAGCAGACATTAATGAACAAGTTATAGTCAAAATTAAAAACTTTAGCTAGAGCCATTTTGGGCACATTGAGAATCCTTTGAAAAGAGCCGGCTTTTTGTCTTAAAAATGTCAATGTGCCTTGGCTAATTGCAAAATACTGACAGACGATTTGGATCACATTTAGCGAAAAGAAACCAGCGCCATTACAGTGTTTTTAAAATCATGCAACTTTTTATTGTTCTTTAAAAATACTTAATACACGAACACTATTAAAGTTCACACAGTTATTTCCCTTTGAAATTAATATTTTTTGCTGCAAAGCAAAAACTACTTGCTATTCTGGGAGATTTGTTAGATACTTATGAAGAAGCAACATTTTTAAACAATGTAATCGCGCTGGTTCCTTTTTGCTAAATGCGATCCATTTGTACAGATTTGGTGGGATTTTCCTTCATCTAGGGCAAACAAAAATGAACACTTGGTAGCTTCAAATGCAAAATAGTCCTCAGAAACTCAAACTTTCTTCACTTTGAAAAGTTTCAATGAATACGGTCACTTTTAAGCATTTTGCACAATGTGAGTCAATTTAATAATCTGTACAATTGTCATATTTTCAGAATTAAAAAGACTTTGAAGATGGCAGTTAGTCAACAAATGCTTTATTATAAATAGGTGTTGTAGTTAAGGCTGCAATTTTTAAACTGAGGTGTTTTTCGAATCTTTTGATTGGCCATTTGCAAGTCACATTCAGGCAGGTCACATGCCATGACCCAATTTATTTGTACCTGCTGAGGTAAAAAATAGAGATAATTTTTTTTCTTTTTGGTTTGTAAGTTCAAAAGTCCAGCGGCCCGATGTCAGAAGGACAAGACAAGATATAGCCCTATCTTAACTATGCAATGTAACACATTTAACTGGTCTTATCGAGCTGCTTTTAACTTTCAATAATCATCCTGCTGATTGGGTTGTACTTATATTCTGCCGTGCTAAGGAAAAACGCCATGTGAACCTTCATCAACTGCCGATTTCGTTTGATCAAATATGAATTTTCAGGAAAACTTGTGAATATTTTCTGTTCAATTTTTCAGAGAATTATCTTCATAATTAAATCTATATCATCTGAAAATTTAAAGAGGAAATATTCGTAATTCTCCTAAAAAATAAACACTTTATTTGAGGATATACGGCAACTCTCAAATGTTCATGCAGCTTTTTCCTTAGCATGGCAGTATTGGCAGCTGCTGAATATGGCCTAGGGTACATTGCAACTTTAACATGAGAAAGGTTACAGCAAAGAAAATCAGCAAAATTGCAAATGTAAGAGATGCAATAAAAAAAGATTATGTGAAGATTGTGGTGGATAATGTAATGAAAAGATAACATACCTGAACCTTCTTCCTTCCACCCTGACCGCCAGCTTTATGCGTCAGAGCCATGAGGATTAGTTTTCAAAGTCAGAAACTGACAGCACAAACAACAATGAAAATCAAAGGCGAGAGCTGACCATGATTTTAAATTGTCGGCATCTTAAAGCAAAAGTAAAAAACAAAACAAAAAATTAGAACAGCCAATTTTTTCCAGCAATGACAACATTTAATACTAGTTAATGAGAGAAAATAAGGAAGTATTCAGTGAGGTTGCATCGCTGGAAGAAGTGGTCTGAGAGTCCTCTCCGAGAGAAAAAACTCATTTTTCCACCAAAATTTTGAAATCTACGCATAAAAATCGGAGAGACTAGAAAATTCCGATACCTACATATTGGCTCCTAAGAGTCATACAGACTTATACAAGTCAAAGTTGCAGTCTTTCTAGGGTGAACAGAGATTTGGCTAGAAATATTAATTGGAGAAGTGAGAATAGAGAAGCTTGATTTCATTTCAGACGAATCATTTCGGAGGGTAAGAACGATCTGCATTCTTGGCAGTGAGCGGTGCGTATCCATAATATGATCAACATGTAATACTTAGTTAGGAAAGATGTCATGGAATATTTAATGAAACTTACCGAATACCATAAATGAACCACATATCTAAGTTTACAGGGCAGTTTCAGCCAGGCCGTTGTAATCCTTTAAAATTGACCAGACTGTGTTCAATCAGCGCTGCAAAAAAAAAGGAAACAATTACATCACTGTCTAGTTTTTGTTAGTTGCTTTAAAATCATTTACTGAAGACTGCTGAACATCTAATTGATAGCAAAGGGTAGATTTAAATGACAGCTCGGTTGTCTGTTCCTTTATGGCACGGTAAATCCTCATCTCATGAAAATGTAAATGTAACGTCCAGAATGATCCAGATCAATCAAAATTCACCTAATCTAATCAGGGGGACCAAATTAGAGATTCGTCGAGATGAGTGTAAGATTTGGATGATTTCGTTTCATAGTAAGTAGCATCATGTGATGTTACAAACAGGAGTGCAAGAGAGAATGAGATTAGTCCGATTTAAATTCAGCAGCTACGAATTCAGATGTGGCAATATCACAATCTTTACCACAATACAAATGTAAGTTTGGTTGCATTGTCAATGATACTTTGCCAAACTGACAATAATTTACAGAGGCGTGTAGTGATTTTCCACCTTAGTGTACGGTTCTAAAATGATGCCACTGGAGCCCCTACCACTTGTTACGCCGTTTTCCAACAAGACATTTAATTACCAGTGATAAAAATACATAATCAATCACCAGAATGAACTACTCATAATGCTGAGTTGTTCCAAGTCAATACTCTAAGTGATATGATAACACACAAACTTTTCGCTCTTAATAAGTACGTAATCTTAATACTAGAGGAGAGAATATGAGAACATATGAGCTTACCTTTACTTCAGTTACATTCGGTAAGAGAGGATTCTTTTTTCTTGTATTACATTCAGATTAGAGATTTAAAGAGGCTGAAAATTTCGTGAACCTCATGAACTTTCGAACTTGCAAGCATGATCTGAGGAAAGCTTTGGCTTGGACTGCTACTACTTATGTACTCTATCTGAGACTAATGACAAAAATTATTTCACCGACACTCAGTTGCTCAGCAATGTAAAAGTGCGTAAGGTGAGAGTTAGAAAAAGAAACTTTGATGATATAAAATTAGGAGGAGCCTGCCTTCCGGTAGATATTACAAATTTAGATCGAATTCGCCGCACTTGAACTCTGATGAATTCTTCGGTGTTGATGGTGATTATTTGTCAATAAACTCGCTTAGATTGCACACGACAGAATTAACTGTGGATGTTTTTGGAACAAATAATACTATGAAAGATCCGGCAGGCGCATGCACAATTGCCTACTCAAGGAACTGAAGGAAACTAGCTAATAAGCAAAATAGGTTGATAATTGAAAAAGCTCCTGAAAGTCACATGAATTTTCACGGAGTTTTAAATTCTTTGGAAACCCTCAAAAATTAAATTAAGACGCTCCAAAATTCATGTCAAAAACTGTCGTAAAATCTATTCAACAGAAATTTGCCTTTTTTCCTCATGGCTACAAAAAGAAAAAAAAAGAGGTTGTTCTCATCCCTCACCCCCCACTCCCACCCTGAGCTGAGATTGGAAATTTCATGAAAAATATGTATGTGAAATTTCAAGTAATTTGAATTTACATTTTACATATTTACATTTCCCATGAACTTTCAAAAATTTTTTGTTTCAATGACTTCGTGAAAAAATACGTGAAATTTAAAAGGCGATCTGTCATCTGTCAGACTAAGACAGACCCCCCCCCCCCCCTCCTTCCCAGGTGCCCCGTTTTTCCGGATCTCTTGGAATACTATGTGTTCCGAAAACATCATCAAAGAAGTCCGTTCTCAAGTTGAACTGGGACTGGGTTGAAGTTGAACAGTTAGGTTATTCTGAAAAACCCTCTCGGTGGTTCTAGAGGAGCTTTTATTATGAATATTAATGAGTTTTGACATTTTTTTCTCTTCAAGACTGAGTATTTTTAACCGTAATCGTGTGAACTTTTGTAGTGCGTGTATTTTCAAAGTCTGATGCCCCTAGGCATCTAAAATTTCTTGTTAAGTTCTTCTCTGTAGAAGAGGGCAAATTATCTATCTTCAGTTTTGGCTGAAGTATTGTTTGCTTTGATGCTATGTAAGTAGATATGTACTCATGAAGTATTTTATCAATAAGATATTTGTTCCTCTACTTAAGGTCCTCCGTTTTATCCCCCAATTGTCTGCTTCTTGTTGGAAGTTATTTCATCAGGAAAGTATCGATGTATAACACCTGAGTTGTCTTCTCAGTTGTTTTATTTACTTATGTTTTGCATGACTCATAATGTGTGAATTACCTAAATTTGTAGCAAAAAATTCAATCAGCGTAAATCTTTGGACAGCTTTGATACCATATAATTTGAAGTTCTCGTCGCTCAAAATGGTTAGATTTCCATCCATGATGTATCAAATATAGATTTTGGCATTTGTTGATTGAACCCTCAATGCATATCAAGTTTCAAATCCCTCTAAAACATGATAGCCTTTGAAAAAGTACTAAAACAATAACGAGATCAGTTCTAACTCTATTAATCCAAATTTTCCACACATAAGCAACTTTTATGACAACTCTGTGCGGTCTAAATGATAGATTTCTTTCATTTCCTAATTGTGAATCAAAGTATTCATCATTCAGAATGTTTTGCAAGTACAGTTTTCAAGATCAATCTATCAGTAGCAAACTATCTTGTTTTAGGGGGCCGAAACCACAAGTTTCATGACAAATAACAGATATTGTTCATTTTAACAGTGTAACAAAAAATACAATCTTTCTCGAGTTGGCTGGGGATAGTGAGGAAATCAAACGGAAGAAATGAAATTCTGCGTTGGTATAGATGGATGGATTTTTTGAATCACTGACTACCAATGGACAATTTTTCCTACCATCTTACTCTTATGACAAGCTGTGACACTACTGAATGGTGGAATCCTTGTTACAGACACAATTATTATTGTTTCCATTGGTTCTATGCAAATAGATGCTCGTGAAATGATGCCACATTAGCGCATCTAATTGCAAGAGGAATTTTCAAAACAGGTCAAATCCTGTGGAGTTCACAAGCTAATGAATCTTTTTTATGCTACTTATCTTACTGTGTGAAAGATACTTTCCCTGATAAAGATGTAAAAATTCAAGGCAAATGTTCTACAGATTTTGGGTCTTGAGCTCAGAAGGTCTGTCTAGTTAAAAATCCCGGCAAATTTTCATCAAGAACCGTTTGGTGTGCAGTAGAGCATCATATTTACCTTTCTGAGGACTCCATTTGGTGAGAGCAGAATTGCATCAGTGATACCCTCCTCATAACTGATGATATGTGTCAGGATCTTTGAGAACCCAGCCTTCAGAAACAGGACTCCAACACCTGCAAAACTCTAACACCTAAAAATTCTAGCTGTCCAGCGGCATTGCTAATTTGATCATCAGGATTCGCACAGCTCAAGGCAGTGATCTGATTTGCTGAGAGTGGAATAAAAGTGTGAATACATGCTTCCAATTTGTCTAGGTTCAGTTTTATCAATTTTTTTCTTGTTTGTTTTTCAGAATGACTGGCAGCTTTCAAATTGGCAATGTTACCTGAGGACATACCGCTGCTATGGATAGTGTCGCTGACTGTAATTGTCTCTCTGATCTTTGTCCTAATAGAATGTGTGTGTGGCTGCAAAAAATCAGTTCCCAAGTAAGATATCGATACCTAAAGTCGAAAAATGTGCACCTCTATTGCAAAGCTTCAAAATCTCCTATCATGCTTTATTTTTTCTACAGACAAGTCCTCAAAATATCCCTGTGAAATTTTCTGTCAATATTTTTGAATAAGTGAAAAAAATGCACGGAAAATTCTACAGGAAAATGCTTTCCTGTTTTCTTTGAGATACCTGATATAGAAAAAGAGCTGTGACTTGCAACGCTGCAAGTGGATATGTCCATTTTTTTACATTAGCCATCAACATCATGTAATTCTAATGATTCTCAACTCCTTAGAATGGAGATTATTTTAACGGTTTAACACTGCAAAAAACTATCCCAGTACTATGAATGCTCTACCACTAAGTATGGGAGATAGAAGCATTAATCAATTTTAGTATGGGTCTGATATTTTTTTTGCCTTCCTCGACTCAATGATGTGAAAGTTCGCGGTGAAATTGAGCCTCCTGCCCTGAGCTTTGAAGAACATGCCACCTAAAAATGGAAGCTGCAGCATCAGAGTATGCAAGAAATTTCTTGTTTTCATTTGGGCCGTGGCAACATAAATGTAGAACTTGAATCTTTAATGTTTTGGTACTTGAGTTACATCCAAAAAAATAAAAGTCTGAGTTAATACTCAAAAGTTGAAAGCAAAACTGAATTGAATCGGTCATTCTCATAAAGACATGAGCGCCATAATTAAAATACGAGAAAAACACAAAAAACATTAAAAGTGACCTGTTCCTATTCTCGTAACTTTAAACTATAGAATCTTTAAATGTTTAATCACATTATTGATTAGTTTAAGATTTAAAACGGGGCAATTATGACAGGTTTTTTTTTATGTAAATATATATTTTCATTTTAGGAGCTCAAGTCTTTTTGTAAATGACCATCCAATTTTAAATAGACTTGGAAGTCAGAGCCAGCCAATTACATATTTTGGGAAAATACATATTTACCTACATCAAGACTGCATCTTGTGGGTGCATTACATAAGACATTGGTAACATCCTGCTGTGTTGCCTATCAGTGGTCCAGTTTTCTGGGTCCAGAAAGCCCTTTGTTTATCAGTGTTTCCTAGGCAAGGAGTATCTATGTGAGCCAGCTTTGAGTTTTGTTTTGTGTAAAAGAGGATACAAGTATGTTTTCGTCTGTGGATGTTACTGTTCAGTTGTTGTTTGAGCCATGTGCTTCTTCTTAATTAAAGGTAGTAATATAGATGCTATTAGTGCCATGTCACAGAAAAGCGATATATATGGATTTTTTCGCATTGGTAGCATTGAAAGAGGTTATGCCAATGACATTGTTTGGATCCAATTCGATATAATGGAGAATCCCTATGATGACGTCGCCACTAATAGTGTCTATAGACATTGCTTTTCTTTGGGGCACACATGCTATTTGTAAAAAGAAACAAACTTCTTCAGCCCATTGATTTTCTTAAGCATCGTAACCCTTCTCATCAAGGGGTTGCTCTCGCTGTTTTACTTTGCATGTTATGTTTGTTTTGTTTCATTATTTTTGCACTCAAGTGTTTTCTCACCATTTAATTTGATTACTTTTTTATTTTATTTTTTTATTTTTTATTTTTAGAAGCTTTCCTCAAACTGGATTGGTCCTCTCACATTTTTATCCTAATTCACGATTCACCTAGAAATTTGTTAAAAAGAAGATTGAAATTAATTTTTGTAGTCATCCCTATTTTTTCTTGTTCTCAAAGATTTTTATCAATTTCAGGGGGCCTTTCTAGTAGCATGGTTGGATAGTTTTCCATCCCTGTCAATTTTTTGGGGGAAAATGAGGGAAAATGCCAATGAAATGAAGAAAAATCATTTGTGTAATCTATTATCATTGCAAACAATTATTTTATCCTGGAAAATAGGTTTTAGTAATGTATATCAGGAAGAAAGTCAGAAATACCTAATTCTTTATTTTTTATTTTTTTGATTTGAATGAAACTATGATGATTTATTCTTGACTCACTACAGGTTGATGTTTTTGTTTTTTTAAAAAAGTGGTTTAATTTATTAGAATTTTCGGTATTCATTTTGTTTGCTTTTTATTGTGCATGTTGATGTTGGTTTTATTTGTTATTGCCTAAATAGGAATGAGCTGCTTGGGCTGGCAGGTTTGGTGAAGCTTACCAACCCTGATGAGAACGTCAATTACACCCCACCAGTTGTTCTTACTTCCAAGGAAAATTCATCCCCCGATATCACTAATAATGGCTTCGATAATCCCAGAAGGTTTATTTTTATTTGTTATTGAGTTTGTTCTTTTCTTGCTTATATTCTTATATTCCTGCACTTCTTAAAACAAAATCTTAAAAATTTATTAAAGAGAATGCCCCCTTTATCTTCTTTTTCCCTCAGGCGCTTCACTTTTTCTGCAGTCTTTTCTCTCAATTTTCCCTCACATTTTTATAAACTTAATCTGTATGATTTCCACTCATTTCCCGACAACAAATTAAAACATTTTTAATCTCTATTCCACATTTACCTCTATCCTTTTACCATCAATTTAAGTTTCTAATATTTTCCTAAGATTTTATTTCACACTCATGTTCTCTTTAGAATGGATGTACTTAGGTAACAAACATTTATTGGAACATTGACATCTAAGCTTGCTCTATCAAATCAAATAGTATGTAACAGCTGAATAATATGGAGTGCCTAAGACAGTTCTTCTGATGTCTGCAATGACGGCCGGTAAGACCATTCTATCATGCAGCTGTTTGGATCATCTTTAAATCAGGCTTACTAATAGTGCGTTCTGTGTTCTTTAATGCTTTATCTAAGTAATGTACATCGTACGGTTTATTTTTGACGGATCATCATCATTGTTGATTATATTTTATACGTTGGACTGGGGGACAGTTTTGCAAATCATTAAGTCTTGATGGATGTAATATGCATTGAAATTGAACATTTTCAAGACTTTTAGTTCTCTCTATATTTTGAAATTAAATGTAAACAGTATAACTATTTATTTTCGCAGACTTGGAAGCAATCATTTTCCAGCAGGCTTAAGCAGTACTGCCACCAGAAGTCTGCCTGATCTGCCGGTTGATCCGGAGCGATCACAGCTAGCACCCGGTACCATCAGCTCTGATGTTTTATGGGAGCGGGGTGAGCAGAACAACAGTGGTGGCGACACAGGCTCTGAATTATATGCAACTGTGGGCGATAATAAAAATGGTGAGTGTGCCATAATTTTAAATAGACGCATTTAGTGTGACGTCACATCTCGATATACTTTCAATATCTCGAAAGTCAAAATGTGCCCCAACAAACAAGTACAGAGGAATCTGCGGGATATAGGCAGGAGGGTGGGGGATTCGCTTGATGACTATGTATGATGTTACCAGCTTATTATACAATCAATTCTTGAGAATGTGATCGCAAACCTTTTGGTAAATAACTAGCTTTCATAATTTCTAAGTCCCAAGGATTGATTGTTTGGTTTCAGGCTAGTTTTAGCATTCTTTCGTCAATTGTAGAGTTTGGAGATTATGTTTGTTTGTCGGGGCTCATTTCAACTTTCGAGTTATTGAGATGACAGTGTCATTCCATGACATCATCACTAAATGTGTCTATTGGAATTTTCGGTTTACCTCTAATGGAAGAGTTGAGTAAAGTACAAATATTTATCATTGTGGCGTAATAAACCATTGGTCTCCATTTTATTCCTATGCTAAAAGTGTTATCAATCAATAGTACAAAATTTAATTTTTCCTCTTCCAGTTTTTTTTACAAAAGAGCAAAATCTGATAAATAATATTTTGAAAGTTAACACGTGTTTCTTTCCTCAGTGTTAAAGATGTGTTCTTCTATCATGAATTTTTTTATTAATTTTTGTAACAGTAGTCACCATGGCAATAATTGTAACAAGGAATAACCATTTTTTAAGGACTTTTGGAAGTATATATATTGTATGTGGTTTTTTTTTTTTAAATTATTATATTTGGTGGTATCCTTTCCATTGCTGAGAAAAGCACGACAGAGGCATTGGGTTACAAGGAAAAGGAAAGCAGTGAATTTTAACCGATTGTGCAATGTGGGTATGTGATTAAATCGTAAAGTGAAAAACATCGTTCAAAAACTTTCAAGATATTGGTTATCAGTTCCCCGTTAGAAGTTTTGTTTTAGAATGATTTCATTTTTTTTTTTATAATTTCACAATATTTTTAATTGCCCTTGGATCTGAACATGAATAGTTCAATCCTTGGAAACGATCATTGTTTAAATAGAGTTAATTTTTAGAGAATAAAGATCGAAAAAATAAAATTAAGTATCTCATGTAAATAGGAGTTATGCATATAATCCGAAAACCCTAATTTTTAGATTAATTACAAAGTACTTTCAGCATAACATTCTTCAGCTGATTTTAGCATGGTGCCAAACTTTAATCCTCTTTTTCCCGAAAGGGGATTAGAGCTCCTGTTTCATTTTTATCATCTCTTCATCAGCGTTTGAGACCCTTTTAGCATTATGCTATCCAAATGAAAAAAATGGGTAATTATCTACATGAAAACAGGATCATTCTCAACATTGATTTTAATTGTCGGTTCCGAGCTTCTTTGTTGCCGGAAAAATGTTTGCCGTTTCGGTCCAAACCATCGTGTCCGTCCGTTTGCGTAGTCTGACCAAATAATGTTTAGGAACCAGTTTGCATACCATTCAGCCATTTTTGGCTAATGTTAGTTCAGGGACCAACAATGATCCTCTTTCTATTTTTTCATTGATTCTATGTATTAAAAAACATTTTTTTGTGTGTTATTTGTTCACAGATCAAAAATCTAATCGAAAATATAATAATCCATTATCCTCCAATGGAAAAAGTGAGAGTCTTGACTCCCCAAGTCAGACAGATGACAGTATGTCACCGTATGCCAGAGTTAAAGGAGAAAATCCATATCATCAAATCAAAAAAAGTAATACTTTATTCTCTAACTACGTGAATTCGGCTGGTGGTAGTTCTCCATCTTTTAGGAATCTATGATTTTCATAAGAGCCTCCTCATCTCTGTTGAGACAAGTAATTTCAGTCAACAGTCAATCTTCGATTAGTACTTAATCTGCACCACACCTTTCATTATTACACACATGCAGATGGTACAGTTGGTGATTGTTGATTTCAACAAGATTTGACTTGTCTCTCAATATTTGTTGAGTGAAAGTCTGAAAATTTGCAGAATGCTAAAACGTTCTTGCAATGTGTTCCATCTTTTAACAGTGAACTAAGGGACGAAAAATTAATTTAATTTCAGACAATTCAACATATTTCTTGAATAAATACGCTTTGAGAACGTAGAAAAAGTAATTTTTTTGCATGATATTATTGATGAATGCATGTGAGTAGGTGGGTGGATAAGTTAGAAGCAAACTGTAAAATTGTGTGTTGACTAAGGCTTTGATATAAAATTAATGTAAGGTTTTCTCATTCCCTGAAGTTCCCCCTCCCCTGTTGTTTAGTCAATTTTTTTCATTTATTTTGTTCTAACTATTTCCAAGTGGTATGAACCCTGTGCAATGTGGCCAAAGCATAAGAAAGATTCAATGAAGTACAGATGAAATCTGCTGATGACATGTAAAAGTTTAAATTGCTTGTATTGTTCAATAAAACTTTCTATTGCTGCCATAGAAATATTCACCTAAGAATTTTAATTTTTAATTTTGGTTGCTAAGAAAATAGCATATGTCTCTTCTCCCAGTCATTGAGCATCTAGTTCATTCACCTGGCTCTGTAAAAGCGGCTGAACAGATCTATCTTATCTAATTTTCTGTTCCTCAGGGAAGCTATCTGTTGATGATGTAATGAAGGCCCAGGTGTAGATAATGCAGGAATGTGAGATAACATTGAAGAGTTAATTGACTCAAAATTTGACGCAAAATTCTCACAAAGACTCTCTATTTACGACACTTTTATTCCCATGGACTTATACTTTAATTCTTTTTTTGCATGTTTTTCATGCAATCAGTTAGCTAAAAAAGAGAAATTGAAAATGGAGGCACTATTGCAGTTGTAGAGACTACAATATTGTCCGTTTGTAAGTCAGTTCAAAGCACTTCTAATGAAGTTCTTGCATACAGGGTTGCCACAGTCAGGGAAAACTTGGAAATGTCAGGAAATTTTAAGAAGTTAGGGAAAATGACAAAAGTGTCAGGGAAAAATTATTAAGTCACCCTTATTTACTCCATGGAATGAGTTTGATGTTTTGAACAACAAATTTTGCCTGAAAACTCAAGTTGTGTCTTGTTAACCATTCAGCATATCTTCAATTGTCAGGAATTTTTACCAAAATATGTCTGGGAAATGACCTATATGTCATTTTCTAATTTCTGTGGCAACCTTGTAGTATCGATATTTTCTGGTTCAATTCTCCTGAATTTTTTGTTTAATTTTCGAAAAATTCTCGTTTTTTTCAACATTTTTAGAAGTAGTTGATTAAGCATAAACTGTGTGGACTAATTTTTGTGTTGTTTATTCTGATACCAGGTGAACATCCTTACGCGCAGGTTGGTGATAAGCATGATACTTCCCAGTCCTCACGACCCGGGAACTCGTCAAGGTAAGTGTTTGTTAAATCTCTAGTTAATTTCGTATTCATCTTTGTAAATTTCAAAATCCTCTCCCTTGTTACTATTTGTAATCATTTCAAAGTCAAAGGAGGTGTTACTTGAATTATTAACTATGGCTAATTTAAACTTACAAAATGATGGGTGTAGGAACGCAATGGTGATGAGTAATGAGATCACTGCCACCTGAAGACTTCATCAACCGATCTCCGATTGGTTGATGGTTCCCGCCAACTTCTGCCTCTGTTGCAATTGCGCATGTTTTTAATCATTTAAACAATAAAAACCACATTTCTTCGCGTTTGAAAGGACATTGTGGGGACACATGTATGGAATATAATATCGAGTTTTGAAATTTGGATCATAGGCGAATGCTAGGGGGTCGTAGACCCCCTCCTTCCTCCCTGTTTGCCGGAAAAAGGAGGAAGAGGAATGCTACCATGCTAAGTAAAAACCCCGTATGAGCATTCGAAAGTTGTCAAATTTCCTCTCAGAAAATATGCAATCATGAAAAATGTAGTGAATTTTTATATCAAATTTTGAAAAACAAAATCCCCAAATTAAGGTGATTCGATGGA
The DNA here is from genome assembly GCF_918797505.1 of Bemisia tabaci. Classification (NCBI taxonomy): domain Eukaryota; kingdom Metazoa; phylum Arthropoda; class Insecta; order Hemiptera; family Aleyrodidae; genus Bemisia; species Bemisia tabaci. The sequence goes on from NC_092793.1 coordinate 4,025,949, forward strand.
TGCTATATTTTATTTCAGAACGATATGCGATATATCGCATGGATTAGTTCCATTTTCTCAGCTATTTGTCATTTTTTTTGAATTCTGAGATTGCAATTCTGTTGTCAGGAGACTAAAGAATTCACTTACCCATTTTGACAAAGAAAATCAACTTAATGAAAGCGGGTTTTTTTTAGAGGAGAAATATAGCATTTGATACTGGTATCAAAACTGCACTCGAATGCGATATTTGCCCTTTAAAAATACCACGCCATTATTACATTGAATTTGTTTGCCAAAATTTGTAAGTGAATTCTTTAGTCTCCTGACAACAGAATTGCGATCTCAAAATTCGAGAAAAATGACGAGTGGCTGAAAAAATGGAACCAATCGATGAGATATATCGCATGTCGTTTTGACAAAAAAATATGGCGTCCATCGAACCACCTTGAATGAAAAGATTCCCAGGTTTTGATATTATTCATTAATTATTTCCGTTGTCGCTGGTAGCTATAATCCGCAATTCGGAAGAAAAATGGGGAAATACCTTTAGGCAAGCTCGTTTCCACACCACCTTAGGAGAGCCCAATTAGGTACTGCTCCCGGAGGTAGAGCTTTCGGCGCGTTTTTTTTAACGTGGTATCGCCAAGAGCCCTAATCCACGGGGGAGGGGAGAGTACAGGAAGAGAGAAGAGGAAAGGAAGAGAGAAGAGGAAAGGAAGAGAGAAGAGGAAAGGAGAGAGAAAACAAAATTAAACACTTACCAACGCTGCTGTAGCTCCATCCACTGCTCCATGTCGTTTTTGCCACTGCTAAAAAAAAGCTGTGCCCGCGGGAGACGGGAGTAGTGCCCTCCACAATTGATTAGCGTGAAGAATTTAAACGGTATCTTACCTTCGGTTGCGGGAACCAGCGTCCAGCAGCAGCAGCACCTGAAACAGAGAATAAAAAAAAGAAAAAAAAGAAAAGAACAAAAAAAAAAAAAAAAAAAAAATGCGACGATCCCGGTACGATGGCACCCAGCAGCAGCACCTGAAACAGAGAATACAAAAAAGAAAAAAAAGAAAAGAACCAAAAAAAAAAAAAAAAAAATCGACGATCCCGGTACGATGGCACCCAGCAGCAGCAGCAGCGACCTCGCCCAACCCCGGCTTCCGGCGTCCAGGTTCCTTTCCCACCTCCTCCCTTTTTTTTTTTTTTTTTTTTTTTTCTGTTCGTGGCTTGCTGAGATCCTCCGGGGCGCAACGCCCCGGAGCCGCCGTCGCCGGCGGGGCGCCCGCCGGGACCCCATAAGGGTCCGCTGGGCGCCCCCACCCCCGACCCCCCCGCGAGGGGGGTCAAAAGCCCCCCCTTGCGGGGGGGCAAAGAGACCCCCCTCGCGGGGGGTCGGGGGCAGGGACGCCCAACGGACCCACGGGGTCCCGGCGGGCGCCCCTGCCGGCGACGGCGGACCCCGGGACGTAACGCCCCGGAGGATCTCAGCAAGCCAGTCGCAGAAGAAAAAAAAAAAAAAAAAAAATCCTACTCCTCCCCCCGTGATCCTATTCCGCGGCCCCTCCCCCCTTAGGAACCCTACTCCGCGATCCTAGATGAATCCCACGGACCCCCCTCTCCCCGGGAAAACCCCCCTTGGGAAACCCTATTCCGCGACCCCGCAACGAACCCCACGGACCCCCCTTTCCCCGGGAGCCTCCCCCTGGGAAACCTTACACCGCGATCCTTCCCAACCCCACGGACCCCCCTTTCCCCGGGAACCTCCTCCCTTAGCGAGCCACCCTCCTCCCCCCGAGCCCGCTTCTTCTGGAACAAACAAAAACATCAAGAGTTATTAGTATGATTTGTAACATGGGACAAGACTGGCTACTGGACTTCTAATTACGATAATTAGGCCCTCAGAATAATTAAGAAACTGTTCCACCATCATTCATCAGAGACGTATTTATCCTAAAAGGAATCATGTACATGGGATTCGCATGAAGAGTTCGAAGCATGAAACATAGTTCCTTTTAGCATAAATATGTCCAGTACTCTCTTGTCAAAATTTTTGTCAGGGCAACATGCCATAATTAGACGTATTTCTGTCAAACGGAACTATGTGCAATAAGACATGAGCCCTAAGACCCATAAGCATATGCGCATAACAGGGCTTATGTCATGTTGCACATAGTTCCGTTTGATAGAAATACGTCCAATTAATGAAATTTACGTCTTATTTTCCCAAAATTTAATTTGAATTACAGTTACATACTGTCTTTGGACTACACCATGTAGCTTCAATTACAATTTTGCATTCAGTTGTAGTAACTCAACTGCAGAACGCAAAAAAAACTAACTTTTCTGGTTCTTTTAAAAATCACCTATTTGTGTGTGTAAAATTTGTGGAACATATTTGTTTTTTTACAGTGAACCGGAAAGATAATTCTTTTTGCGATATGCAGTTAACTTACTTTCAATTGGATGCAATATTGTTTGATAGTAATAAATGAGAACTATACGCAGAACTGGAAGGAAATGTAAATATTTTTAAAAAACTGCAGATGGCATTCAAGTCAAGTGCTGCACAATAGTTTTAAAATAATTATTTTTATAGATTTTATAAATGTAATCAATTAAAACTGGATTGAATAATTCAATTATTAAATTTTACTTTTGATTAGTTTATACTATTTAAATTTTACACAACAAATACACATTCTGGAGGGCACTACTTCCGTCCTCAGTGCGGAACATTTTCTTCGTTTTTTGCAGACCTGAAACAAACTAAGAATAAAAAAAAGAAATGATTACTTGGAGCTTAACCTAATTTGAAAATGGAAACTTTAGCGGGAAAATTTCTTTGTTGATGCCAAATTTACTCGTCAGAATTCGATAGTTTCCAATATTCTTTAATATGATATTAGTTAGTTATGTGAAATTGAATGCAATTTTTCTGTATTTTTGTCATGTTTTCTTTTTTCTTCGCTATTGATTCCATGAGCAATCAATCAGGACTTTTAATGTATTTTTATATAGTTATGGCAAAATCTCTGTTAATTTTATACCACTAATGATAATTTACAATTAAAGAAAATCTGTTCAATTACAAAATTTTCACATCCCCTATGCTGTCGTGCTAAGGAATAACACCGTATGAACATTCGAGAGTTGCCAAATTTCCCCAGATAAAACAAGGAAAGATATGAATATATTTCCTCGAACTTTTCAGGAATTTTTGGTAAAATTTCGAACAAAATTATCTGTAAGATTCAAAGAAAATATTCATAAATTTACCGAGAAATTCGTGTTTTGTCACAGAAAATTTGGCAACGCCTGAAGGTTTATACGGCGTATTTATTAAGCACGGCATTATGAAGGGGCACATAGCCTTTTAGAAAGCGCGATGAGTGACATCATCACCCGCATTGATGCACACCGTGGTTTTAAGTATTTTGGTTCCACAAATCACTGAAAAAGGATTGCAGCGGTTGGCGTTCAGAATTCATACTGTAAAGGAGCATTTTTGGTAGACCTGAAACAAAGTAAGAATAAAAAAAGGAATGATTAGTCAATGCTTAACCTAACTTGAAAATAAAAACTTAAGGTGATTCGATGGACGCCACATTTTGTGTCAGAAAGGCATGCGATATATCGCATCAATTGGTTCCATTTTTCAGCTACTCGTCATTTTTCTCCAATTTTGAGATCGCAATTCTGTTGTCAGGAGACTGAAGCACTCACTTACCAATTTTAACAAAGAAATTCAACGTAATAAAGTCGTGGTTTTTTTAGAGAGAAAATATCGCATTCGATACTAATATCGAAACTGCACTCGAATGCGATATTTTCTCTCTAAAAAAACCACGACTTTATTACGTTGAATTTCTTTGTTAAAATTGGTAAGTGAGTGCTTTAGTCTCCTGACAACAGAATTGCGATCTCAAAATTGGAGAAAATGACGAGTAGCTGAAAAAATGGAACCAATTGATGCGATATATCGCATGCCGTTCTGACACAAAATATGGCGCCCATCGAATCACCTTAAGCCAAAAAATTGTTTTGTTCACTCTGAATGGCCTCGTCAAACTTGATACTTTCTAAAAGTACTGTAATCATCTAGTAGTAAAAAATCTGGAATTCATTAATATCACTCGGAAAAGAGTGCAATATTGTTCTCTGTAACTGTACGGGTACTTTCTGGTGAATTACACCAACATTTCTGTTAATTTTTACAGCACTGAAAATAATTGAAACTTTAAAAAGATCCATCCAACTATCAAATTTTTACGTCCTGTTGTAAAGGAGTACCATTAAAGTGAGACTGCAAGGTACATAGCAATAAGGCGAGTTTCTTCATCATTCAAATTAATGCATATCACCAAGTTTCAACTATATTGGACCTATAAATCACAGATTTTCCTCGATGGTTGGACTTGGTAGACAATAGTAAAAAATGAAGTGAAACAGCTTTCATTATGCTCGTGTTTTGCCGATCTGAAAAAAAAATATACAAAAGTAAATTAGTTCAGGTAAATAGAGTAAAATACAATGTAAAATGAAATGAATTTGAACAGTTTTCGAAGTGCTCTTCTCCTACCAGTCGGTAAAAAAGCAAAATCAATATGAGGTAAATAAAACAAAAAACCAATATATAACAATGTGAAACTGTTATCATTGTGTTCGTTTCTTGCCGATCTGAAAAAGAACAAAAAGAAAGACTTATATAATTAACATGGAGATGAAAACTAGCATGATATTTGAGAGAAAAATAAAAATGCTGCAAAGCAATTTTACTTACGATTACTACGCTGAAAGTAGCTTCCAATCGGACCCTGTCTCTTGTGAAGTAGGAAGTTAGTATGAAGTGTTTGAAGAGGAGGAAAAAACCCAATTCAAGAAAATAAGTTAAAACCTTTGCACACGGTGCTGGAAGCGCTTTCACAGACTTAGTTTCTTGCCAATCTGAAAAAAAAAAAAGAAATATCAAGAAAGCAAAGCTAGTAAAGGGACATTTAATGTAAATTGGACGTGTTTCTGGGAAACGGAGATATGTGTTTTGTGAGCCCTGTTATGCATATATTCTTATGAGTCTCAGGGCTCATGTCTTAATGCACATAGCTCCACATGGCTCCTGACCGGCCAATTAACAGTGGAGCTCAATTTTTTTTTGCAAAAACCAATCAGCAATTTTTTATGAAATTTTTGAGAATTGTCTTCTCTTTTAAAAATATTCATGAAGAATGAATGGAAGATACGTCGGCTAATTTTCTCGGAAAAAGTAAAACACTATTGAATATTTAGGCATTTTCAAACAATGTAATAGTGCTACACATTCATTAACTACAGCCATTTAATTTGATGTCATTCTCAATGCAAAACAATGACCTGAAGAGGGGGAAAAAACATTACTCTCAGTTTAGAAAAATTGGAAAAATAGTATGAATCATAGTTGATTTCATTGATAATTTCTTTCTTTGAAGAATAAAAGTACTCTACTGATTCATAATATTTTGAAATAGGCACGGAAAATAATAGGATGAACCGAATACAATTTAAACTTTAAAAACAAAATATTCAAGGATAATTTATGATAACTTTACGATTCAAAAGTAGAGATTGAAAATAGAAAAATTAAATTTTAAAATTTGAAAAGTAAAAATTTCAAAAACTAAATACAAATTTCAAAATTTCCAAAATAAAATACTCAAAGATTAAAAATTTTAAGACTCAAAAGTGGGAATTGACAATAGAAAAAATAAATTTTAAAATTTGAAAAATAAAAAGTTTCAAAAATGAAAAGTATACAGTTTAAATAAAATGAAGATAGAAGGTATGATGAAGCTATTATCTGCTATACTCACATACTAGGAGCTTAACTCATGTTGCGATTCAGCTTGCTAATTGCACTGCACCACTAAACCACTGCACCATTAAACTACTGTACCACTAATCCACTACACTACTAAACCAGTGACCCACTAAGCCACAGACCAGATCACCCATTGAGCCACTTCGCTCACTGAATCCACACTGATTGAACTTTAGGGGTGGGATTGCTCTTTTATAAGCTCGGTTTGTAGCCACCTCAAGAAACCCCCCCCAACCTCCCCCCTCCTCCCCTGCTGACCACTCCTGCAATTAGGATGTCATTTAGAAACTATTTCCTTGTTTTCCAGTGCCGGGAAATCCCAACTTTTTGGAACAAAGGAAGCAAGGGACATTCCTTCTAGAACACCATTAGCCAGGAGTGCGCAAGGGCCTTTTGTTTTATTGAGACGACGGCACCTCACGTGTCCAAAACAATGAAAGGGAACTGCCCTGCGAGTATTTTTTTGTTTTCGGCCGTATGAACATTCAAGCGTTGCCAAACATTCCTCTATAAAATACCAATTTATTTTTTAGGAAAGCTACGGCTATTTTTCCTAGAAATATTCAGGTGTAGCGTTATTTTAGGATCATAGGTGGATCCACGGGGGGGGGGGGGGGGGCGTCCCATCCCCGTTCGCTCGATTGTAGTGATTTTAAAATTAATGCTTGACTCAAGAACGTCTAGAAGACACGCTCGTCACACTAAACATCCGATGCGGTGCGACGGTCGTGACTGTGACGGTCGTGACAAATTTTAAACAAAAATGGCAGGTGTACTCAACAGCAATGAGGTACACTATCGAAAGTTGGTAAACTTGCAATTAGTATTAAGGACTATAAAGTGGCCACAAAGATTTTTCAGAATATCACACGCTTCATAAAATAAAGGGCGTGACGGTCGGGACGCAAAGAAAGGTTTAGCTAAGTATACTTACCTTTCAAATCGTGGTAAAATTTTCAAAATGACTTTGGGTGATTACTGCACAAGCTTGCACCATAGGAACACTTCACTTCATTTCACTTGTACACTTTCAAATCACTTTCGCAACGATTTAACCGCTCCTAGTGACCGTTTTGACAAGCAAAAACACCTGGGACGGTCGTGACTTGAAACTTAATGACAGCATATTTTCGAAATATTTTGGTAGGATGACACATTTTTTTTCGTTATCAAATGCATTGTTCACTCAACTGCAAGTATTTTTGATGAAATCAGTACAAAAATCAGAAAAATTGATTAGACCAAAAAAAAGTTATCAGGTTGTAATCATTGCAACCTACCTATCATGACTGTGACGGTCGTGACATTTTATGCAGTAAAAGCTGAAAATGAAGCTTAATCCATCAATTTACACAATTGTAATGGTTATAATTTGGTAAAAACACTCATTTTTCATCACATTTGGTGAAATATGAGACTTTTCATTACACATTTTACAAATAAAACGATCATGACTGGAATTAGTTAGTTTTCGTAAAATTGCCCATACAGCAGCATGGAACAAAAATGTGTCATGCCTCTAAGTATATGATTCGACCATTTAGACTAATAGTTACCATGTGAGCAGAGCTTGAATGCTTGAAACGTAAGTTAAGAGGCAAAGAGCAGTAGAAAATATTTAAGAACTCCCAGCATTCTAATCAATTGACAATTAATCTTTGTTTAGAGATGCAGATGAAGTTGATGGAGCTCAGAGAAGTGTGCCCTCTCCCGGGCGAAAGTCAAACAGCAATGATTCTGGGACTGAACGAGATGTGTCGCGGGAAAGCTCAGCCCAAGATATTCCTGCAGCAACTGCAATCACTGGTGGGATTGCAGCCAGTCATGAATTGCCTTATATGACACCACCTCTTCCTCAGAATACTGTCCAGCAACCTCATTTCAGTGGAGATTCTCAGGATTCTAGCAGTAAGGGTCTTAGTCTTGCTAATATTTAAGTGCACAATCGACAGATCAAAGAAAATAGTCGGTCAGTAAAGGGCTGCACTTTTTCGAAGATTATTCCGACAACTTTTAATTATGCTCTTCAATAGAATATACTGTCTGGGAATGCAAAGCTGATAAGAGGCCCCTGGACAAGATATAAATTAAAGCACCACGCAATATATTTCTCTTTAAAATTGCTCGAGGATTACGAATCACATATCACAAAGTCTGGAAATCAATTCCTAAACATGCATGAGTGTTTATAATTAACATTGCTTAAATAGCAAAAGTACACATGACGGAATTTAGAAACTATAACTTCCATTTGGATTGCATTTTGCAAAAAGGGACCACTAGCATTGCAATGATGCTAAGATTGTGCAACTTCATCTTTTGCAATAAAATTGCGGAAATCGTGAAAAACTATGAAATTTAGATGGTAATTTTTGTCTTAAATTTACAGTTTTTAGCGAGTAAAATAGTAACTATCAATGAATAATCGGGTTTTTCCTCCAAGACAAAAGAAGTTGCACAATCTTAGCAACATTGCAATGCTAGTGGTTCCTTTTTGCAAAATGCAATCCATTTGATCTCTGTTAAAAATACATGTTAATAACTTGTACAGAAGTTGATTTGAGGTTGTGACAGCAAAAAGTGTTCACATTTGTCAGCTGAGAACTATGCAACATTATCACATATTGTTTCATTCTCATCGAAATTTGTGTTTACAACAGCACAGTAGCTTGCTATAATGCATCCACTATCTATATATACATATCTTCAATATGAATTGATGCTAATCTATAGAGTTTCATTTTGTCAAATCCTATCGTTTTTACAGAGGGCTACACTAGCATCAGTGTACGTGAACCGTTAGCAAATATCATGGGTGAAAGAAATCGCCGCATGGAATTAGTGGACTCTCATTACGCCACAGTTTCAGATGATTCAGGTACCTTTTTCATGGCTTTAAAATGTTAGTCTTTCAGAAGTCTTTTTAAGGAGCAGTAGTTTTAAGTTATTAAGTAGACTTACTAGGCAAGGCATGATTTTGATTTTCAGGGAATTTTTGTAGCACATGGCCTGAATATGCGTAGCAAAGGAATTTTTGTCTCTCCTTGAGGTGGCAACAGTGTTCCTCAATTGCTTGTCGCTCCAATTTCGTTGAATGTTTTACATTTCTGGAGCCTCGATTCCTTCTGTTTGTTCAAATACGGTATGACTGCCTGAAATTTGCCTAATGCTGCCGCTGAAGGTTCGTTCATTTAGCGTGTCAGGCAACAGATGAAGGGGCAGTATAGTTATTTTAGGACCAAATTTTACCGCGGAGATCTCTGATCTTCTCATTTCACTGTTTTTAAAAAGCAAAATAGTAGAAAGATCTATCCTCTGCCATCCTCTCTTTAAGTACATTGATGGAAATGTTGATGAAAATTCAAATATTTTAATTACTGTCCACAACTTTTTCCTAATTTGCAAGGGTTATAAAATGGATTTCTCTTTTTAGCAAAGCAAATCATAGATCTGCATTTTTGGCTAAAATTCAATTCAGCATCAAACTCACCCACAAAACCAAATTAATTACGTAGATAGATCCTGCATCTCTTTAAAACTAATGCTTTTTGCGACTGCATGTTGTTGTCCACCAAAAGTTGGGGAATTTTATAGTAAAGTCATGGAGTTTGAAAACAGGACCTTATTTGCCATCCTGCTTGTCACTGCACCACCAAGGCTTGCAGAATAAGCTGAGAGATATACAATCCTCAGCTGTACGAATTTCTCAATTGGCTACTTTTTACACATTGTCACATGATTATATTACTTTTTGCAGATGAAATGTATGCGGCCATCGATGAGCCAGCAAACCAGGTTTACACGAGTGGAAGTGAAACTTATGCGCAAATTCAGCCTCATATATCATCAGTAAGGGCCGATGTCGAACCGGTGATGATGAGTCAAGCTGTAACATCAAGCATGGCTGATCCACCCCAGCCACCAAGTGTAAATAGCTTGAAGCATGTCAGTGCCCATGCCCATTCACGGCAAGGTAAGTTGCCATAATTCATTTATTTTTTCAAGATTTATGAACTTTCATATGTCTGTAACAAAGAGCTCTTTATTATTTAATATTTTGAATAAAAAGAAACTATCAAACTATGAAAAGTCAGGAAATACATGGGAAAGCTAGGGAACGGGCCTGTTGCAAACTTTAGCCAGAGCAAAAATAAGAGTTGTTACTCATCGAAAAGGTCTCAAAAATCATGATGAGCGCATCGGCAAAGTCTGAAATGCACTCCTTACTTCACATTTTTCGAGCTTCCCGCCTCTAAAACGATACCACGGCACAGGTGAACATCTCATTAGAGGAGTCATTCCATCCAAACCCTGCTAACAAGGATACTACGCAATATTCAACATAGCCGACGCCAATGCGCCAAAACACATGTGGCGGGACGATGATTCGAAGCACCTGACAACAATCGGCTCGTTTACAGTTTACATTCACATTTTTCTCGCGTTTATAGATATCCGCCTTGATTGACCTCGTGCTCTCCTCAACTTGTGCGCGGAAGCGTTGGCCATGTTGAGCAGGGATTAAATGGAACGACTCCTCTAACGAGATGTTCACCTGTGCTGCAGTATCTTTTTTGAAGCAGGAAGCTTAAAAAACCGCAAATTTCTTACGCAGATTGTGAAGTTAGGAGCGCATTTCAGAGTTTGTTGATGCGCTCATTGTGATTGTCGAGACATTATCTACAAGGAACAACTATTATTTTTGCTCTAGCACAAGTTAGCAACAGGTCCATTGCGGAGTAGCCCTAATTTTACCTGCTGCCATTTCAAAGAGCATGAAAGTGTCATACTTTTTGCAAAGTTGGGTTGCGCATGTTATGAGGCAGAGTCTGCGCTTTACTGTCGCTTTATTCATATTGACAAATATGTAATTACAGTCAATGGGTCATTGGCACCTTCTTTTTTAATTAATTTTCTGAAAGTAGGGAGTAAACTAAGCTCCTAGGAATTTTTCAGATTTTTTTATATCCTAAATGGCAAAGAAACTCTGTTTTGAAAATGTTAAAAATGGGACCTGTTGAAACAATATTTCTGGCAGGCGTTGATGACGCAGCCAGGCAGAGAAAACAGTGTTTGCTGATGGTCTGAACTCATATTCGGGCATTGCTTTGCCACGTCAACTCCACTAGTGCCTTTTGATTGGTCAGATTCTGAGCAGCTTTGTCTCCCCTTAGAAATGAACTTTTTGGTCTTTCCATGAAATTTTATGCAGGGAAAACTTTATTACAACCCAACAAAAATTTCTTACCACTGACCCATTCAAAACACGGCTTTGAAGCTACTCACCCTCTTTATTCTCTCAATGTCTCTATGATTACGAAGTAGGCTTAAGCATATTCATTATTTTTTCAGTCTTAACTTCAGCAATTTTGAGCTATTTAGGCCTGCTTTCTTGAGTTGAATATACTATTTCTTGTCAATGGCATTAAACTTTGTTTCGGTCATCATTTTTAGGTTGTCTCTATCTTGAAGAATTAGTTCAAGTAAAATCCTGTACCTTAATGATTTAATGTATTTGTATGTTTTTCTGTTCTGAAAGTTTTAAGACTTATTTTCTCTCCTTTTTTCTAGCCTCTTCATCTAGTTGCACAAGTTCAATTGCAAATGTTGGCTCACCTAAACCTGAAAAGCGGCAAGCCAACTCACCATTGCCTCGTCCACCAGAAACTATTGATGAAATGTATGCCAAAGTTATTAAGAAAAGAAAAGAAACAACTAGCTGGTCTAGCAGTCGAGATTCAATCTGTATATCTGATCAAGAATCAAATCCAACGCGCCATTCGATTGGAGACATGGACAAATTCACCAGCAATCATGACAGGTCAATGAAGCAGCAGAATTTAGAACAGGCAAAATTAGAAAATGAAGAGGTAGAATGTGCGCATGATCAAATTTCAGGTTATGAAACAGTTTTTGGTGAGAAGAAGTCTGGTCTTGGTTATGAGACTATAAATTCTAACCGCACACCACCTTATGAGCAGTTGTCTCATGATGTCTACCAAGAGGTAGGTTATGAAGAAATCCACAAATCTAATTTAACTGACTCAGACCCCAATTATGAAGAGTTGAAGCCGCAGTCAGGACTCAAGTATTCGGAAGCAAGCTATGCCAAAGTGAACAAAGCCAAGAAAACTCCGCAAAAATTAGTTATCGCAGAGCCTGATTATGCAAGTTTGACAAATGTAAAGCAGATGAATGGTGAGTCAAATTATGAGAGTATTGGCAGAGAGATCTCTGAGCCAAATTATGAGAGCGTTCAAAATTCATCCTATGGAGATAGTGCCGATGAGATTCCTAATTATGAAACTGTCAAATCAGTAACTTTGCCAGCTGATATCCAGGAGGACATGTATTCTAAGGTGAATAAATTGAAAAAAATGTATAAGTAGTGTAGTATGTCTCCTTTGTGAGACTTTGCCTATGAACCCTTTGCTGGACGCACCTCGCCGCCGCGGCAATTCACTTAAACAGGCGCATCATGGCATTTGGACTGCAACGTATGATTCTCTTTTTCTGGCGATACTGATGGTTTTAAATTTGTCAGTATACCTTATCGTATATTGTAATCTATTTCTACACGACCTCTCGTCTTTTCAATTTTTTTTAGATAAATTCAAACCTTTGAATTTTCGAAAATGAAGTAGAAGTTTCTTCTATCTCCTATCAGAAACTTTTTCAAGAGAGCATTCTTTTTTCATTACAAATGTTAAAACAACTATTCTGTGAAAAAAAAAAATGAATTAATTTGTTAGAATTTTTTTTAAACAAATCGAGGTGTTGGGTGCCGAAAGGGCATTCTTTGGCTGCGGTGTTTCAGAACTTCCACTGCTAATGTATGTTTTACAGGGGAAACTATTGGTTGAATTTTCTGAAATGTTTTGTTTTCATCATTGTAAAATCATGAATAAAATTCAGTAAAAGTTTTAAAGAATTCTATACATTAGCTTTAATTATAGTGAATGAAACGTTAACGGAGATTCTGAAACACCGCAATTAAGAAATGCCCTCTTTGCACCCAGCGCTTCAATTGAATCAGTGAGTCTGAAAACACACCAACTCGGGGAAAAAAAATTGTTCAGGAAACACCTAAAACTGTGCAGCGGGCGAAGAAGTTAGTTCAAGAAAAACCTTTTTGGTGCCAAAGGACAAGTACTTAGAGACTTTGTAAAGCACCAAGTTGAAATCGATACACCATGTTTGATGACAGAGAATTAAGCGTTTAAAAATTTCCTAGTTTGTTTGTTTTCGTTTTTCACTGACTTTCAGATACTGATTTTTCATAGTCTGCCCAGAAAATTTATTTTTTTCGACCTGAATAACGCTTGAATATTTATATAATTTGTTGGTACAAGGTATACTGAACCGAAAAAAGAAAAACGCAAAATCGGATGGTCACCCGTTTCCCTTGAAATGGCCAAAAATTGGTATTTTCAATGAAGTACTTCGATTTTTCCTTTTTCCCGTCACTGTTTCGAGCTCTTCCGATTGCAATTCCGAAATTTCCCTTTGCATGCAGATGCTTCTATCCATAAGTGTTACTAAACCGTAAAAAAGTGAAAATCGTAAAAAACCCGAGTTGGTGTGTTTTCGAACTCACTGATTCAGTTGTGATAAGCCATAATAGAATTGTCATTAAATGGAAAGGATGTGCACAGGAATCGCTCTTCATTCTCCTCTATCGGCTCAGCTTCGGCAAGACAGCTGTGACATACAATGATCATCTGACTATAAGTTTTGTAAACATTTTTCTTATATTCTTTGCTGACTGATTATCGAATCACTTTTGCAGACATTTTCGAAAAGATGAAATATTTTACATTTTATTCAAATAATTATAGAGGAGAAACGTAGTAACACTGTAAAGTATACTAAAATATTATCAGTATACGTTGAAAAGTGATCCGTTGTAATAAGTCAGGATGCACAAAAAAAAACCTCACAATAGAACCATTTGATTTCTGCAATTCAACTGAGCGCGCTGCGGCAATCGGGCTGTCGATTTCGACACCCTTGGATTTGGGTCTCATCTTTAAATATTCCAAAGATAAGAAAATTCTTGAATTGTGTGATTTGCATCCCGTAGAGCCCTGTTTAGGAACACTTAAAGCCCTGGCCTAATCTTTGCTGCGCTGGAATAAAAATTTGAAATTAAGGTCCAAATACTGTGACGTGCCCAACGAAAGGTTTGCGGGAAGCTGTCTAACTATGCTACTTTGATATCAATAGAGTCATTTGAAGAAGAAAGATGCACATCTCCCTACATTATTGGAACTACTGCTCACTAGAAAATAGTAACCTCCTTGGGTTTATTGCACATCAATGGATTACTAGACAAGGTGCAAATTCAAGCAGTATGATGTATGCTTTCTCATCAAAATTTCACACTGAACATATTCGAAGTACATACTGGAAGTAACTCCTGACCCAGACATCAACGTTTTTGACGCATGAAGTCAAACTTTTTACTCATAGAAAAAACTACAATCTACTTGAGTAAAATCGCAGATCGAACACCCACATGACAGCCTTTGCAGTATGAAAATATGACAACCTCAATATTGGCGCTTCAGCTTTGCTATTGCATGCTGTTTACTCTTTGAACAACACAAGGGTGAGGAAGAAAGTGGAACCCTGTTCGATTGAGAAGCCTGCCAAAAGCAATGTGGTGCATAATTTGATTCAAGTAGACTCTTGTTTTCCTTGTAAGAGGGATATTAATATTATTCGTAACCAATTTTAAAGAAAAACATCAGTATCTTGGTTATTCATATATTTTCATTGTGCGAGTCATGTTCTAGGTAAAAGGAGGGAAAACATTTATCAAAGTGCTTGAATTCGTACCTTGTGTACTGGTCCATTGGAGAATTAGATCATTGAGGAGTTTGAGTCAACAACCCCTCTTTCAAAAAGACACAATTTACTAAAAAATCAATGAGTATCCAATCGTCAATTGATTTTGTTCTTTTAAGTGATTCCTTCATTAAGTCTTAGTTCTAAAATTTCATTTGTAAGATTATTGTGACGGGGAAAGAACAGGCAGCAAATGTCATTATTTACAATTCTCTATTTTGAAGGTGCAAATAACATGTTTAAGTTCCTTTCTAGGAAGACTGTCCCAATATACTTGTTAAGTTGCTTTCATGTCCGTCTTGTAAGATGATCGCATGCAGCTGCATTCGTTATTTTCATATAGGAATCCAAGAGTTATAATATTTATTTCATTTCTAAAGCAAACAAGCATTTTCAATTTTAAAAAGTTTTATTGTCAATTACATTTAATTGATACATGCTGTATGGGAGTGGTTCCCATGTTTGGGAGGAATCGAACGGGAAGCATTTGTTAATTCCTAAACAGATGGTCCTCAGTGTCTTGGATGTTAGGCACTATTTGCTTCAAATTCTTTTTTTTATATTCATATTTTTTACTTAGGCATTTTTCAACCTCTTTCCTGATGTAACCAACATTTCGCTGTTGACAGTTTTCATTATAATTATGTAGTTTTAATCTTTATTCCGGTTACTTATTATGCCTTTCAAATCCATGAAAGTTACAATTTTGGTTGCCTGAATAATATGTAACAGTATTTAATCACACTGAAGGTTACACATAGAGATTGGAAAATTTCGCCGCCGCGATTTGCCGTGAAATTGTCAAAATGTGCTTAGAAATAGCGTTGGTTGTCATTGGCTACAGCGTCAGTGCTTCTGTAAAATAGGACTAGAGACAAAGACTGAGCAAAGGCTCGTTAAATCAAATTAAAAGCTTTATTTTAAGCTGTTGAACGCAATAAGTGCTACAAAAATAATGTCGAAATCAGCAAAAATAATGTAGAAATTGGTGAAATTTAACAGCGCAACTAGGAAAAAATAACAACAATATTTTCCAATCTCTAGTTACAACAAATGAGTTCACCCTTGTTTAGAGAAAATATCTGCTGCCTCCATTCCAGTATTGGAAGTTAATACCAGAATTAAGATAGCAGATCTTTCGTTATGCATTTTAAGCGGGTGTTTTGATTTTAGGTAGATTCAAGAAATTTTGAAATGTGTTGATTGTTGCGTCAAAATGATGTGACAACCATTTGTTTAAAAAGGTGCATTTCGTAACTTATTTTTAATTATTAGAGTATTGTTATTCTTAAAGATAGAAACATCTTTTTTGTTTGTTTTACTAATCCTTCTACAATTAAATTCAGTACAGTTACATCTAATAAAGATAGTAAACATATGCTCCAAACAGAGAGCAGAGCTGCTAAATATTATCAAATGTGCCTCATCATGGAAGAAGTTCGGAGAGGATGAAAAGTTTTTGGTGTAGCATCTGGAGGTAGTTATTTACATCCAAGAGCACATAGCATCTGGAGGTAGTTATTTACATCCAAGATCACATACATCAACCGATAATTGACCTAAATAATACAAAAAAATAACTTAAATGATGGGGTCAAACCTCGAGATAAAAGATTTACAGTCTGAGAAATGTTCTTCTTCTTTAATTTGTAATTTATTTCCGGCAATTGATGATCCGCAATATTAGATCAATTTCAATGGCTCTTATGAATGAAACCCAAAGATGCAGCTTTCTCAAAGTTGAAACTAAAATATGTTTACTTTTCTTCTTAATTATGATTGATACGTGTGTATTGATACGTATTCATCATTGAATTTACGTAAATAAGTTTAAGTAAGCATGTTCCTAATGCTCATTAAAATTGTTCATCTAAATCCAACAAACTCTGAGCTAAAAAGTGTATAGAAAATATTGGAAATCCGTACAAATGCTGTACAGAAAAATTGCCTCTTGCTCAATTTTCACTAGGTGTCATAAATGCACTCCCTGGGAATAAAAGAAATCTTGCATCCCTGCATTTCAGTTGAATCTTAGTTTACCTTGTGTTTTCAAGTGTAACAATACACAAGCATTTTACTCTGTGTACCTGAATTTAAATTTATTTTTCTCAGTATTTGATTTATTTCCTCATACTTTATGCTAATTCAATTGTGCAATAATTTTCAACATAGCATGTATTTAGATGTTGCAATCACTGCAGCCTTTTCATATTACTGGAACGCTTTTAAGGTGTAAGTGTTTTATGAAATATCAATGGCCAAGGTGCGAAACAAAACATCTCCATTGCGTTTTTCAAAATTTCTGTTTCTATTAGTCAATGTCATGGCTTAAAATTTCTTACAGAACATTCTGACGATAGAGAAGAAAAATCAAGAAATTGTTCAAGAAATCACATTGACTAGTTTTCTAAAGAAAAAACTACCAGGACATTAAGTCTGGGTCAATTGGAGGTATGTGGTTTCGCACTTTGGCCATCAACGTGTATTATTATTTTTTCCCTCCAAGAATGAACATTTTACATCCAGCACTGCCTTTCAGGCTCGCCAAAAACTATGATTCAACCCCATTTTCAGAGAATCCATTTTTTTATCTGACTTTACCATACTTATAACAGAATAAGTGTATGTAGTCAACACCATCTCAGTCAAACTTTTTATCAAAGTTCAGTCAGGCTCCGGAAGTCTCTGAGAAAATTATTTAGAATATTTTTAAAAGTGTGGAAAAAGATTAAAGACTGTTGTAAAATTACTCAACATTTTTAAGAAAGTTGTTTTTAAATCTTGTTTTAAATGTGTTAACTTATATTCATTATGGGTATCTATTTATACCCTGAGCTGTTTCAAATTATGTTATTTATTATATTTTATTTATTCATACAAAATTTATTTTCAATTTTATCTTCTTTTATTGTATTTATTTTAGTTTTAAAATAATTGATGGGCAGTTTATTTTATTGTAACTGTATCACTGGTTCATTGGATTTGGGGTCATTGCATTTTAATTTTGTTTAGCCTCCATGTACATTTACCTTTGATGAAATTGTTCTCTTTTCTTTAAGCATCTTCACAATTCTGTCTAAAGTTAATTACATATATTTTGTTCCAAGAAGTACCAATCTCTTCTCAATACTGTCTGGAAAGGATGATGGCACACCTCTCATGGTAATAGTTGTTCCTTAAATTTTTGGAAACTGAAGCATGTCACGCTCCTTGTCTTTTTGAACGTAAGTTCCTCTCGGTGCTCAAAGATTTCTTGATCGACAGGATTTTAGCCCAGAATGATTAGGAGCGCAACAATCACGACTGTATTAAATTCTAATGGAAGACAATTTTCATGAGACTTGTGACCTTCTGTTACTCCAAGGGTATTATTTGTAAAGCACCAATTAAATCCAAGAACTTATCCTTGAAAATATTAAAGAATGAAACACTTATTATCGTTAACATTGTGATTGCCTTTGTTATTAGTTTGTGCATCTTGGGTGTATGATTGATTCTATGAACCCTTTGTGGCAATTAGTGACCGAGTATTAATCTAAAGATAATTTTTCTAGTAATTAAGTCTTTTCCATGGTTAGGTAATTCCAAGATGGCCTTATGAAATTCAGATTCGTCAACTTGAATTTTTAATTAAAATCACATAGACCAATGGATTAGCTATAAAAACTCATCATTTGTACAATTTTCGACACACCAACTAATTTTTTCTGATTGTTTGACCAATAAGCATTTTCCCATGAAAGCTGGTTCTCTTTTGCGTTTTGCCACTGTGAAGCTGATCCTAAGTGCCCTAAAAATTGGTCTGTATACTAGAATATTGAGGAAAAGTAGTTGTAAATGTGACAAGAATTGCACATCATTACGATCTGCAAAATCGCCATGCATTTAAGAGAGTTCGTAGTTATCAAAGTGCACTTGGAATTTTCAAAGTGAAGAGACTCCTTGATTTTTTTTCACCTTTACCAAGCATTTGGTAGGAAACCTTTCGGGAGGAAAATCTGTTGCTGTTTGTTGCCTCCATCTTGCTAAATGATGTGATTGCATAATTCATTTTTGTCCATGGTGTTTGTGCTTTATTTGCGTACTTTTTTGTGTTATGGGTTCCAATTTAAATGTCGCAATTTTTTGACCGTTTAAAAATCAAAATATAGCTCAAAATCATTACTAATAGACACACTTGATGACAATTGTTATATTTATCAACAACTAGTTACAGAAAACACGTCGAGATTGAATTCAGTAGAAAGGAACAAACCCCTTACCCCGCATTTTCAAGACAGGTGGGTCCTAAAAAACGTTGTGTGAATCCAAACTTGAATCTAAAAATTTTATCCTTAAGTTTGTAAGAGATGATTTTAGATTTAGTTTCATTTTAAAATGTGAAACCCTCTTTTCTGAGAATGAATAGTTTAATTAATCCTAACTTGTCCCCTTCTGTTGAATTCATTTTAAGTTGGAAACTCTTTTAAGTTATGCTGTAGAACTTAAGA
The DNA here is from genome assembly GCF_918797505.1 of Bemisia tabaci. Taxonomy (NCBI): domain Eukaryota; kingdom Metazoa; phylum Arthropoda; class Insecta; order Hemiptera; family Aleyrodidae; genus Bemisia; species Bemisia tabaci. Next base: position 4,045,113 of record NC_092793.1, read on the forward strand.
GAATAAAGCTAGATATTTTTATCATGAGCTGTGTGGCAATGGTTTGAAAGAATTTACAACATTTTCAGTTATTAACTGAATGCAGATGGACTTTTCCGATTTGTAGAAGAATGCGTGCAATTTTAACCAGACTGTCAGTCTGATAGTTCAGGATTGAAAACTTCGGAATGAGCATCGTGCGCCTCATGAGCCTCTATTTTGACTGGTGCACATCCGTAACAGACGTGCTGCACATCTTCCCAGCACTCAGCACAGAAGACGTATTGGCACATTGGATCACCACAGGATATCGAGGCACCCTCATGTTCTGCCTCATTGCATATCAAACAATGCCTTTGCCCTATTTTAAAGTCTGCAAGCCATCCAAACAGCTTAGGAAATCTTAATCTAAGCATGATAATGAGATTAAAGTCTTCCTGAAACAAAAATCAATCCACCTGGTTTTTAGAAAAATGTTGAAATTAAGTTATAATGTTTTTTTTTTAAATAGTTTCATTGGATGCCTAATGTTGTTATTTTGAGTAAATATTAAAGTTTATATTTTTTCAAATATTGAAATACAAAATGTATAGAAATTGTAAATATATACGTATTTATTTCTTAGACAAATCAGTTCCCTAAAGTGTGTTATTCTTTCAAGTCGTTTGACTCTGTCATCACAGATCCATAGGCATATTCGGTAGCTCTTTTACCACACATTGAAAAAAAACCAGAAAATATGGAAGAGGAAGAATTAAATTAAGCATTTGAGTACCTAATTGTTTCATATAGAGAAATTCTATCAGATCAAAAATTAATGGAAATCATGTATATTAGACTTTTCGAAAGAGCACAAGAATTGAACTAGGTACGTTCCAAAAGAGTAAAAAGTATCATGTATATTATTATTAACTCATGGCTTTTGCCAAGTTTGTCCCTTTTAATTTTTAATCATTGACACAAGTAAACCTTGGCTATGGCCAGGACTCGTTCAACATTCACACATATGTAGTTTCAATTAGTCTATACCCTAAGGGCATACCTGTATTCATGTATTTTTGAGAAAGAATAAAAATGTTGGGAAATAGGATACATGAAGACGAAGTCCAAGAATGGAAGTATCTATCCCAGGTGCTGGCGGTAATAGGTAGAATTATTTATTTTCATTAAATAAAATAGTGTTGAAATAAAAAGCTTACATTTGATCAACAACCTTTAAGTGATTTATAAAAATATATTTTGTCCCAGATTTGCGCCTGAATTGTACCTAAATGTACCTGTGCAGATTTGCATGTAAGTAAAGGATAAAAAATCCTGAGCATAACAGAATTGTTGTATTGAGAAGACAAAGCATGTTGCAACATCGACGCTGTCCTAACCAGGCAAATTCAAGGAGAAATTGTGGGTTGGCATGTGGCAGAATTATGACACTAATTTTCGAGGATTTTGTCCCTCTTGAGTTAACTTTTGGAATGAAAACAGCCGTAGAAAATATTATAGAAAAATGAGGCCAAGCTAATTTTCCCAAGTTTTCACATTCATTAATCATGGTCGGAGATGTAGGGTCTTACCATCAATTTATTTTCTGCAGCAAGTTTCTTCACTTTAGCCAGCCTGTATCGGAAGAACGCACGTCTCTTGCGCAGAAGTTCATTGTATAAGAACAGGATTCTCCTCTTTTCTCTCTGCAAAAAAACGAGGAAAAGAGATTGAGTGAGGTCTTCGGGTATTAAGTTGTTTTTCAACTTTTCTTTAAACTTTTTTACATTTTTTAATGTATTGCACTCTGCTCCGGTGGCCGTTGGGGATCGCTGAATTTGGCAACAGCCTCTATGCATCCATTTGTGCTCCATACTGCCGTGCTAAGGGAGAACCCCGTATGAGCATTCGAGAGTTGCCAAATTTCCTTCGATAAAATTTTTATTTTTCAGGAAAGTTATAAATATTTTTCCTTTAAATTTTCAGAATCTTTAGGTAAAATTGCCAAAGGTAAAATCTGAAAAATTGGAAGGAAATTATTCATAAATTTGCCAGGAAATTCGCGTTTTATCAAAGGAAATTTGGCAACGCCTAAAGGTTCATATGGCATTCCTCCTCAGCACGGTAGAACAGATGTCCGTGTTGCATAGTAACCAAGTTGAAGGCGTTTTGGTTTCTCTAGCTCTCAAAAACGGTGCAGTTTTATCATGTTCCATTGATACGCAGGTAATGATGAAATGAAGGGGGGGGGGGGTTCGAGGGTCCCTTCCTGGACAATTTTGGAATTTTGAGTCGCGGAGTTCAGAGATTTTTTCTTTGCGATGGAATGATTACGAGCCATTCGACTTCCCTAAAAGGAGGCAGAGTGAATGGAAACAATAATGGAGCAAAAAAGAAATCGACCTATTTTTTTTCTCAAATTCAAAAGCATTACCTATCATCTCCGAGAAAGTTTTCTCAAGTAATCACTTCTAGTTATGCTGCAACATTGATTTAAAGTCAAGAACCAGGCATAAGGGACACGCAAATTTGGGACAAATGTAGGCAATTTGCACATTCAAAGTTCACCTGAATTTTTATTTCAGTCCAAATAAAGTGGAAAGTAGCATGTATATGTAGTCAACAATAGTGTGGAAAATGAGGCAAAAATTTGATCTGCCCATGTTTCTCAGATTATGACGATTAAAACAGCTCGGGACACCAGATTAGACGCTTCTTTGAATTCACCCTCCTACCATAAGTCACATGATTTTTTAAACAGTGATAGGTAGGTACTATTTAATGGAAATAACCAGAATAGACCTTTAGACAAGGTACAAAGTTAGGCATTCTGTAACATGCTTCTTGACCAAAATTTCACACAGAACACGGTTTTTGCGACGAAAATTACTGAAATTAATCCTAACCATGATATTTGATGTTTCTTGACACGTGAATTCAAACCTCCCGCTCATGAAAACTCCATGGCCCGATTTAGGGACAGAAACCGCCACCACGTCGCGCTGCAACGTGAGCGAGTCTTTGAGAGCAAATAATTAACTAACCCTGGAAATTCTTGCAAAAAACCGACCGAATACGCGTAGCAGCATACATTCTGAGTAGAATGATACCAAATTTGTGGGTATTTTTTGCAAAAATATACCCGAATTTATGCAGACCGATTTCTTTATGGGCGGCTCAATGTGTAAGAGAGAGATAGCATGCAGTGACGTTTGTTTACATCTGGTCGCGTCCCTCCCCCCGCTGAGAGAAGTGTTAATCCATTCGGCTATGAAGTGTGAACAATGTTAGGTTAGATGATTCGTACTTATTCATCGAAAAGAAAGTAATTTCCTGTCAGCATAGGCGGTTCTACGGGGGTGCCAGTGGGTGCCGGGCACCCCCAAGCAAAAATTAAGTACGGTTATCGGAACCGTGAAATTACTGCTTTCCCTGGTAAAAATTGGCAGTAAAATCTGTGTTCCAAAATACCATTGACCTAAGGCCGGCTGTAAAATTTCCAATAGCTTCTGTAGCCGGTTGTACAATTTCTTATAGCCTTTTATAGCCGATGGCGATTAAGTAACAGCCGGACGATAAAGTTTACGCTAAACGTTACTAAATACGGATACTAAGACTTATTGTTAGTTAGTTTTTAAACTACCGCTCTCTTTTATCGCCGTAGTATCTTAATTTATTTTGCGAGGAAAGCTCCGTACTTTTGAAGGATGCCTGCCATTCTCAATATGTTGGAGCGCCTCCAATTTCTTATGATACTGTGCAATACCTCTGGTGTGAAATAGTTGCTTCAGACGCCTCGGCACGCTGCGGCGCGGCGGGCGGGCAGAGAGCGCGAAACGCGCATTGGCGCCTACAAACCTAACAGGGATACTTCACGCATTGCGGAATGCGTGAAGTATCCCTGATAGGTTTGTAGGCGCCAGTGCGTCGCCGCGCTATGCGTGAAGTATCCCTGTTAGGTTTGTAGGCACCAATGCGTCGCCGCTCCGCTTTGTGTTAGGCTCAAATATTTAATCTCGCGGAGTCGGCGTTTTTCAGCTCATGATTTTGAAATGTTTGCACACTCTGTATGGACCATCTCATTTTAATTGATGAAAAAAAAATATGTTTTAAAGGAAAATATAAAGTGTTTTGTAAATATTAAGGTAGTTCCGTATCAATCTTAATGATTTCCAAAGCACACGAATTTCTACATAATTTCTTATAGCCTTTTATAGCCAATGGCGAGAATGTGTAAAGCCCGGCGATAGGAACTATAGCCCGACTGTATACTTTGTTATAGCTTCGTATAGCCCAGCTATATGAGGTGCTCAGCTTTCTACAGCCAGCTATATGATTTTCAATAGCCTTCTCTAGCCTCCTATAAGAACCCCTATGGTATTTTGAAACGCAGCTCCTATCGCCAATTTTTACCAGGGTTTAAAGATTCTGTATTCGCGCACACTGAGAAAAAATCCCAGCAATTAATTGAAAATGTTTTAAACAGAATTAATGTTGATAGCCGTGTTTTACAAAGAGTCTACTGTTTTTTTATGGTAAGACTGTAGTTTTGATGGAAAGTTTTGCTAAAAATTTTCTACATTAAATTTATAGATATTTAAGTAGAAAGGAAGGAGAGAGAAAGAGAAAGGAGGGTAGGAAAGGGGTAAAACTTGAGGGCCGAAACTTAGGCCTCCCCTGAGCGACCGTCCCCTTCGGGGCCGGTCTCCGACATTTTCCACCTCTGGGCACCCCCAAGCATGAATGTCTAGAACCGCCTATGCCTGTCAGTGTTGAAGTGTTGTGGTAATGTTTTACAGTTATGAATCTGGGGTATTTTTGAAGTACATACGCTGTATTTTTATTCATCCAGCTACATAATTGTGCCACATCCAAACATCTAAGTAAGGGTTTCCTCACAATGAAACTCACAAATGATGGGAACATGACATGCCCAGGTATGTAGGTAATATTCTGAACTCGTAAATATTTCATAGTAAGTTTTGTATATAGAACCGAACCTGCGCCAGTTGTGAAAGGATATCATCAAGATTTTTGTTTCTGGAGTTTAAGGTATGATGCACCTTCACTTCAGCACGTCTATGCAATCTTCAAGTATCGTCCACTCATAAGCTCTCGTAATTCTCGTATTGGGAATTGCAAATTGTTGCGGCATAGCTGCATGAGTGATAGCTGGTAGAAGCTAAATGAACTACCTAATAGAGAATCAGGGGTCCCCTGCAAAGTCAAGGCTAGTCATGAAAGCCGATTGTTGCGTTCTTATATTTACTTACTTTTCTGTAGTAATAACCTGATATGAGTCGGAACAACCGTTTTGCATACAAGTTAACAACAGCCAGAGTGATCAATCCAAAGAAAGCACCGTATATCTTGAAGTAGTAGTACCAATTTAGCTGCAGTGGTCTTGGTAGGCATGCTGCTAGGAGAGAAAATAATTTTTTTTTGTGAAGAAAATCCTAAATTTCTTTATAAAAAAGTCTTCAAAAATTATGATAAATGCTCATCTATTTTTTCAAAACCAGTGACATTCAATTACGAATATTGACGGAAACTCCTTTAAGAACCACATATCTCGGTTTGCGACGATGCAGATCTCCTGCCGTGCTTTACTTTTTAATTGGAGAACTATTCAACGTCAATTCAACAAATTTCCCGGATTTATCTACTTGCCGGCCGCCTGTATTTTTCCGCCTTCTTCTCATTCGTTAAGTGAACGTGCCGGTGGGGGAGGGGTGTATGAGACGTGTTTACTCGTGTTTGGGCACATTTTTTGTGAAAGCCCTGTCGACACTAACAAAAGTTCACGGAACTTTACGCGAATGTTAAGTTCTGTAAGCCCATTCCTGTTTAGACAAGGCCTTCCATTTATAACAAACGAACGAAAAAATTATAAAAGAACAAACATACATATAAATGTGGTTTAATAATTTTAACTCCCGCCGCTGCCCCGACCGCACTGTGTTTTGCGCAATGCGTGAAGTATTCCTACAGTCTTACAGTCTTCGAGGCGCTATGCGTTTCACGCCGACCGCTGCTGACCGCACTGTTTGACGCAATGCGCGAAGTATTCATGCAGTTTTGTAGGCGCTATGCGTTTCATGCCGACCGCCGCGCCGCGCCGAGGGCTTCTCCTTTTCATCTCAGTCCTCGTCATCATTGCTCTCTGCGCCGCTCCGCTTGAGGTCAAATTGCGTGTTTGATTTCTCTCTTAACTCGACTTATTAAAGGTGCTGTCTCTTGAAACACCGAAAGACGACAAAATTAGAATCTACTATACTTTTACTCTCTGGAAATGAGAGATATTGTCGCCTTTTCTCGGTTGTAATTTATTTTCTGAATCCGATTTTTTCTTCTCTTTTTTTTGATAACTACATTCAAAAAGATCGCAAAATTTGCCGCCCCCTACATTTTGCCACCATAGACCGCGGTCCATGTGGCCACCCCCTTAATCCGGCTTTGTTCCAGTTTTTGTGAAACCACCCAGGTAATGGGTATGGAAAAAGAACGGAAGATCCCCAAGGAGTGTTCTCATACCTACTGAAATTTTACGCAGAACGCTAAACACATTGCATATTGGGAACATTCAAAATCAACCCTTGATGAAAAATTTAGAATTCGGAATTTAACTCCTTGAAAAAGAGTCACTTTAAAGTTTATGCCTGCAAAAATAATCAACATTGAAAAAATCAAATAGGCCGATGAGCGCGGTTTCAAACGTTTTGCAAATCAAACAGTTCCACAAAAAAATACCTACGTACTTATCAATTCTCACTCTTGACAAAAGGGTGTTCCCATTGCATATTAATCCCGAGTCCGATATTATTCTCAGGCAGAAATGAGAATCGTGGGTATTTTGAGCCCCAAAATTTTACGTAAAACACGATCCGCGCCGCGAAAATTACTGAAACCAACCCCATACTGAGATATTAACGTTTTTAATTCACACTGCTTACGGTAATGTTGAATTCAGGGGCGGACTGGCCATGGGGGGAGGCAATCGCCTCCTAACAATTGGCCGCGGAGGTCCCGAATGGGCCCCGCGGCGAATTTTTTTCGAGTCATCGTTTTTTCCCCCGTAATGTTGTAATTTTCATATCCTTTTCTGTCACTAAAAGGCCCCAAAATCCTTGAAAATTTGTCTCTAAGAGACATGAAAGGTCGCCTGGAGCTATGTGATGAAGGGGCCCCCGAAGAATCCTAGAATGGGTTATTTTGAAGTTCAGAACTGTGAATTTTACTCCAATAATGCTTAAAATTGCGTTTAAAAAGTGTGAAATTTTCAAAATTATTCGGGGGAGGGCCCCGGACCTTCTTAGAGGGGCCCCCGAACGACAGGAGGGGCCCCCACATTTAGGTCGCCTCCTAACTTTTCGACTACCAGTCCGCCCCTGGTTGAATTCCCCTCTCACAAGAGAAAACAAAAGTCTATTCTTGAGTCAAATCGCAATATTGTGCGCGCTTTGACTCAGATAAACTTTTTTTTTTTTTTTTCATAAGCGGGAGGTTTGAATTTACGCATCGAAAAACGTTAAATCTTAGGAGTTGATTTCAGTAATTTTGGTCGCAGGAATCGTGCTCAACGTGAAATTTTGATGAGGAAACATACATGATAATTGAAGGGTTTGACTATTTTACCGGATTCAAATGTAAATACCTTGTGATGATTTTCTTCTTTTTTTTCCCTCTTTTTTTTTTCTTCGCCCCGGTTCTGGTGATTCAGGTGTTCAGGCTTTCTACAACGGCCTGAGGATAAAAAACTTGAAATTTTCATAGTCTGAACACCTATATCACCAGAACCGGAACGAAAAATCACCTCAAGGTATATACGTCGAAGGCAAATAGTAAAATCAAGCATTTTATCAAATGCCAAGGCAAATAGTCAAAAATTCTTACTTAGATTGAAATGTTGATTTTTCACCCTCATTTTGGACAAAATAACTCGTTGCTCGTGTAAGAAAGAATTTCTGCAAAAATATGCAGCATACAAAAGTATTTAAACGATTTTAAGACCCTGAATGCACATTTCTCGTGCAATTTTCAGCACGTCACGAAACATAGAATTTTAAAAAGTTTAACATTTAAATGAACGAATTAATGACTTGTAAAAAGGAAGAAACAAGGAGAGTTCAAGGATTTGAAGAGTTGTTCTTCCCAATATATTGAAACCCTGTGCTGTGAACTCCTCGCCATAAATTTACAAAATTCCGTAAACTGTCAAAAAAATTTGACTACCGGCCTAGGCATTTGATAAAATGCCTGATTTGACTATTTGCATTCGACTTGTGCATGATGATGCTTAAACTCGCACCTTGTTAGGTGGTCCGTTGAATCTAGAAATTTTCGATGTGTCCATTGCATTGGACGTGACATATCGTGGCCCGGCCGACATAAGGGCGTAACTGCACATTGGAATGAGCCCGAAAGAGCATTTAAGTGCATGGACGGAGGGGTTCATCGCAGAGTGTGGTTACGTCCTTATTTCAGGAGGGTGACGAAAGCAGGCATCGGGTATCGTGGCGCTTATCAAACAAGCTTTCACAAGATGCTTAAGGTGATTCGATGGACGCCATATTTTGTGTCAAAACGACATGCGATATATCGCTTCGATTGGTTTAATTTTTTCAGTTTCTTGTCATTTTTCTCGAATTTTGAGATCGCAATTCTGTTGTCAAGAGACTAAAGAATTCACTTACCAATTTTGACAAATAAATTCAACCTACTATAGACGTGTTTTTTTTAGAGAAAGAATATCGCATTCGAATGCAGTTTTGATATCAGTATCGAACGCGATATTTTTCCTCTAAAAAAACCACGCCTTTATTAAGTTGAATTTGTTTGTCAAAATTGGTAAGTGTCATGTTGGCTTTAGTCTCCTGACAACAGAATTGCGATCTCAAAGTTCCAAAAAAATAACAAGTAAGTAACTGAAAAAATGGAACTAATCGATGCGATGTATCGCATGTCGTTCCGACACAAAATATAGCGTCCATTGAATCACATTAAATCGGTTTGACGTCGGTAATCATAATTTTTACTCACCCTCATTAGAAAACACTTTTTTTATTTTCTTATTTACTTTGAATCCTCTCACTACGGATCTGATCAAGCTCGCAATCATTCCTGTTCCCTCAATATTTAAGTATAAGTAGTGATGCCCTGAAACAGTCAATTACGAGGAAAATGTACAGTGGTATATTTCATCGGTAGTATTAATTTTTGGGCATTTTATTTTTTGGTCTACAGTTTGATGCGCATTTGGAGTAAAAAATAAAATATGACCGGAAAATTCGATACACCGCAGTGGAGATACTTGGTTTCACACTTTGGCCACCGCTAAGCGGAGCTAGATCATTTTCTAGGAGGACTTTGCCCCCATGAAAAATGACACACATCCCTGACTCCACTTACCGAGAAGTAAGGGGTACAGAATACCCCCTCCATGAAGGGGGGTCACCTGGGGGGGCCTCCTCCGGAAACTTTTGGAAGTTGACTCATTTTCAGAAGCATTTCAAGAAACGATGTAAATTTTGTGGATTTTGTACGTCCAAATGTCGGATTTTAGCGTGGGACCTTCCATACTACGTGATACTTAAATGAATGAAATATTATATATTATGTGCGCTACCCTTTTGCAGTTTTTGCCGTAGTATCGTAACAAAAAAACAAATATTTTTGGTGGGGGCCCTGGGGCATCAGCCCCCTAAATCCGGCGTTGCCACTAAGAGAGAGAGGTGCAGATGCAGCGAGAGGAGGAAAATACAAAAATGAAATTAAGTCTCCTCATTATTCTGATTTTCAGTCCAAATACTAAATGTGGTACCTTACCTTCTTGGACGTAATCGATTCGAGACTGACTTTCGACAATTTTCAATGCCTCATAAAACAGAAAGTCGATGAATATTATAGATGAAGCGAACAAAAATTCCAGGAACGTTCTCAGCCAAGAGGCATACTGCGAAGAAGGACATAATTAGGGCAAAAAAATTACTGTAAACATTCAAACCATAATAATAATCTCTAAACTTTTCGATAAAAAAAAAAATTGAACCTCAGTTCCACGTTAGCCATCAGTAGTTATGCTTCTTTTATCGCATTTACGGAATAGTACGTGAAAATATAAAGAGGGAAGGATACCTTACGAAATACGAGTTCAGGAAAGTTCTTCTATTATAGATCCGAAATTGTTTAATGGGATTGGCTTCTGGTGCTTCATTAGGCTGAACTTGTTTTTTAAGATCAAAATACTTACAATGAGCAAAGATTTAATATTTACCAAATAATATAATTTTTATTCGTGATAACCAGGGGCTTCTGCTACCTATGATTTCTGCAAATTCTGAGTCCTTACTGAAACCTGAAATTCGTTTTAATTATTTTTGGAACAATTGTTGTGTCGGCGTTTCAATCGTGCAATTTATTTTTGAAAATAATTAAAACACCATCCCAAGAAATCAACTTCATTTGTTATTCCATGTGCCTACATTTAAGGGTCTGTTCGATGAAAATACACATTCTGGAAAAGAGAAAATTTTGAATTTTCCGTAAACAATAACTATACGGTGAAGTAGGATCGAATTTTTAATTTTTCCGCCGGGGACCAGCAGCAATTTGCCGCCCCTCGATTTAACAACAATTGTGACTTTTCTTGTTTTGCTTGTTTGCTTTTTTCCAATGTGCAGTAAATCGGAAAGAGAGCGAAGAAAAGAGATAATTTCGGAAATCAAACTTCTTAATTTGCTGCCCCTCGAAATGTGCGACCAAGGTGGTGCAGCCCCCTCGACCCCTCTTCAAATCCAACCCTGCCGTGGGGTCTCTGTAATTTTACCATTTTTTTGATACATGATGAGCTATTTCTATTCGTCTTTTCCTTTTCCCCTTCATTTCACATTAGAGGTACCGATTCTTGAAAGATGGTAACACTGTTTTTCTTCCATTTAAATGTATATAAAACAATCGATTCTTGGCGCGGCAGCTTGCGTCACCCAAATCGATATTTTCAATGGATTTAAATGGAGGAGCAACATTGTCGCCAGCTGTCAAGAGTCGCCACTGCTTATTATTTTAGAACGGATTCAATCTTGAAAAACAGAGCGCCATAAGACCGAAATTGAACGGTCAGGATTAGGTAATCATAGATTCAGAATCTTACCAGTGTCCACCTCTCCTTGGGAGTGATTCTCAGGTTGTACAAATCGATATATTTCTTCCGCTCAAGTTTTTTTAAAGGTAGCAACGTGTGATGACCTTGCCTACGTCTCCTTGCGTCGATTTTGCGGAAGTATCTGGTGATGTACACATTATCGTATTCGATACTGGTCAAATAATTTGTCATGTAAGCAGATACTCTGACAAAGAATAAATAAAGCTTTAATCTCACTTAGTAAAGCATTGGATACAGTTAAGGACCGAGAACCTACGCCAATGGACGAGTACTCCCGTGTTAAGGAAAAACCATGTTTAAGCACTCGAATCTTGCAAAATTGCCTCTCAGATAATATCGTATTAATTTTTGAAGGACGTTATGAATATTTTTCTTTGGAATTTGCAGACACTCTCGATCGAATTCGCAACAAAATCTCTAAGAAATCGGAAGAAAAATATTTACAAATTTGCCCCGAAATTTGTGATTTGTCGGGGTAGATTTGACAACTTCTGAGGGCGCATACGGCGTTCTTCCTTAGCAAAGTAAAGTAGATAAGGTACCGATTTAAGCATTCTGGTACATGTTTCCTCTTCAACATTTTACGTAGAACAAGATTCGAAAATAGCTGATAGTAACTCCAAACCAAGATATTAGCGTTATTATTCAATATTGATTGCATTTAAATTTGCCGCGAAAACAAGAGTTATTTTGAATCAAATCGAGCGGTTAGGAGGGGGGGGGGCATCAGTCTCTATTTCTGATCTTTTATTTGAGGTGTCTACTCATTAGTTTGCCCTTTTTGAAGTCAGTTTAAAATCCCTTTAGCTGTGATGGATGCGATGCCAATGCTGGAATAAGATAGAGCTACCTTCATTATTATGCATGCAATTATCAGAAAATTACAACTTGAGTAGGAGGTGTTTATAATCATCATTTTTTCCCTTTTTTTTCGTATGCGAGTTTAAAATACATATTTTCCCTCGCAACATTTCACACAATTACAAATTGAAAATTACTTAAGTATCAACGCTGAAAAAAATTAAGACGCACCGAAGGATCACGGCAAGGAAAGAGAAGGCCAAAATTATGTTCGTCAGTTTGAAGAAAAACATTGCAACTCTCTGTTTGACTTGAAACTCTTGTTGGACAGCTTGTGCTGCACTGTATGCATCTTGAACCCCTTCAACCTGTCGAAATTAGAGTGGTGAAAAACATTGGCGGATCCAGCAAATTGGCAACATTGTTTTTTAAAACACTAATTTCAAAAATATGGATCTCGTGATGAAGTGTCAATTTTTAGTGCCAAAAACGCGAATCTCAGCATTTCTGCTGTATTTTCTAACATTTCGAGAAATTATTCAAAATGCTGATGGAGTCTGAAAAAGCATCTTATTCTTGCTAACCTCAAGAATTATTACCCTTCTACTAACAGTAAAGAGGAATGTAGACAGTTTTTTTTTTCTGTCCTGGAAAATCGTGTTTTCCGAGACACGCACTTCTGCACTTTCACCATCAATTTACTGATAGAAACTACTCTTATTTTTGCTCTGGCAAAAGTTTGCAACAGGCTCATTGAAAGACTTGGAGGAAAAGGCGCATAAACGCAGTTCTTGCTATTATGAGGTAGGTGCTTTTTGCCTTTCGTTTAGTACAAGGATCTCCTGAGAAAAGAGAAAAGTTCTAGATATTGTTTTGGAAACATCTGATACTTGATAATTATCATCGTACAACTTTAAAGAGAAGGTTTAATCGTTTGTCGTCAGACGAGGAAATAAGGGGTTGGTTCCCCAAGCGACACAAAGCAAATGTTTCTGATCTAGGTATCGCAATCCCCACTCGGCATCCGTGACATCATTATTATGTAATTACGCAGAGCAGCCCTATTTTCCTCGACGCAAAATTTTAGCTACCTTTTGATCCATAGATCAACGCTTCACACTTGAGTTGGTAGTTGAAAGCTCGTTAACAATGATCACGGAAAACGGTAGATGAAAACCACAACTGCGGCTATTTATAAAGTTACGAAGCTAATTTGCCAGAGTGTATCGATAACACGATGATATTTTTCTAATCTTTGAAGAGAGTTGGGTCCAGTTCGATCAAATTTCAGCCGTAGTAGTACAAGTACAGCTTGTAAAAAGTTTCACCGCAGCCCGCATTTTATGAGGGTAACGTCGTAATACTCGTACATTTAAATGATCAACGCATTTTTCGGGAAAATGACATTGTCGCGATAAAAATGAGCAATAATTTACCTCGTAGGCACGAAAGGAAACTCTAGAAGCAGAAGAAACGAGTAGCGAAGAAAATAAGAAAGAAAACTGTTTTTCTTTATGAAAGGAAAACAAGCAAGAAGCCTTCAGTTATAGTGTCCCATAAAACTAAAACAAGGCTATTTTGCGAAGATCAAAAATGACATGACGCTTTCAATTCTTCGTCTCCATTACAAAAACATCCCCGAAGCTCGGGTCAATGGTATCTTTTGTGCCTCAGTTTCGATATCGCGATGTTCTGTGCAGCATTTGTCGAGCTATTCGTGCCTAAGAAATTTCTTTGTAGCACAAACGAAGAATTGGAGGTGCCATATTACTCTGGATCCTCGTGCTACTGCCCGCCAAAGCCGCATTGCGCCGCGCCGCGGGTGAAGCGGCGAGTGCTGCGGAGTCAAAACGCCTTCACTACCGTGCATATGCAACACGGACATCCACAGAGCCCGAATAGTTGCATGCAGGAGTTACAATGAAATTCGTTTAGAATTCGTCGCATGGGATACAAACTGAGAGAACTTTGTCCGTTTCCCTCATAGGTTTCCTCATTCCAACGCTGCCTATAGTGCCGATAAAGTATAAACTATTACTAATTTTTATCGCGACATTATCAATTTTCCGAAAAATGCTTTGATTATTTAAATGTTTTTAAAACGTTGTCGATCCTCCAAATCGTAAGAAATGTTGGTATGTGAGCATAAATTTTAAAATTTCTGCCCAGTTTAAGTCTCGATAATTATTTTAAAAATTAGTCCGAATCTTCACTTTCTCCCAGCCAAAAATTTGAGAGCTACATGCAACATTTTGAGTTTAATGAATGACTTTGTGGGAAATTTTCATTACAACTACAGGAGCTGTCCCAATAACAATGAAGTTACATCAGCTACCTAATTTGACAAGTCTGGCTCGCGTACTTAACCGAAGTAATACGTCATGACCAAAACTCTCATCTCACTCATAACTTTCACCTTGATACGCTAGCAGTCGTGGAGTTCCATCTGGTCATAAGACATTTCGTCAACGATTTTTTGTTTTCCAATGCATGTTTGATTCCATGCAGGAAAATTCACTAAAACTCTTTACACCTCTTTGGTGCGACAGGACTTGATTATCTTTCAAGAAAATCCCATCTTGTTATATTGTACCTGATCCGGATAAACCTTTTGATTTGCCTCAGCTAAAGGCTCTTAAATTTTTCCTGTGTACGATAACTTCGCGACGACGCCGCGCCGGCGTGCCACGGCTCCTCGAGCTACTGTTTCGCCACGGAGGTGTTGCGCAGTATCATACGAGATTGAAGGCACCCCAATGTTTCATGGTTGATGGCATCTTTCAAGAGCACGAAGTTCCCTCGCTTTAATCGAGGGACGATGACAAAGAGAAAGCGGTAGTCGAAAAACTTACTGAGTCCGAGTATCCGTAATTCCGTATTCAATAAGGTTTAGCATAATTTTTGAACTTTATTAAAGGAAAAAGATACTTGATCCAATAAGAAATATGCTCAAACTTACCGCCAAGAAGATTCCCTGATGAATCAATAAAGAAAATGATGCTTAAGTAAAGAGGAAAAGATACCTGTATAAAAAGGAAAGTCACTTACAACAAGCAGAAACCCAATTTCATTCAGTGATTTTATTCTTGATTCAAAATAAAATCTTCTTGACGGCATACTTAAGAATGTTTCTGCCTGAATCAGGTCACTTTTTTCTCTAATGTAATTCAAAATATGCTAAACGTTCTTATATACGGATGCTAGGACTTGGTGAGTTTTTGGACTACCGCTCTCTTTTTGCGCCGTGGTATCATGATTTAATTAGCGAGGAAAGCTTCGTATTCCTAAAGGATGCCTGTCATTTTTGATACGTTGGAGCGTCTTCAATTTTGCATGATACCGTGCAACACCTCTGTTGCGAAATAGTTGCTTGAAGCGCCGTGGCACGCCTCGGGCGAGGGCGACCAGCGCGACACGCGCACTGGCGCCTACAAACCTAACAGGGATACTTCACGCATTGCGCAATGCGTGAAGTATCCCAGTTAGGTTTGTAGGCGCCAGTGCGCATGCCGCGCTAGCAGCACGACGCGCGCCGCTCCGCTTTGTGTTTGACTAGAATATCTAAACTCGCAGAGTCAGCATTTTTCAACTCACGATTTTGTAACGTTTGCATGCTTTGAATGGATAATTCTCATTTAAATGGATGAAAAAAATATATATTAAAGGAAATTATAATGTGTGTTTTGTATGAATATTAAGGTGGTTCCGTGTCATCATCCATGATTGGAACTATTTCCTGTGGCAATGACCCGACTTGAACTAAAATTAAATGATTTGCACATGTTCAACCTTTCCCGATTCACGCGTCTAAATATACCCTCAATGATATAAATATCACATTTTGCATCAGAAAAGAGCATGAGTTAAGGGACGGTTTACAATATTGATAAAATGAAATAATGTGAGACACTAACACCCTAAGAACCCCGAAGCTACATTTAAAATTATTTATAGATCGACTTTTTAGGATTGATTGATTATTCGATTTCATTTTGAAATTGGGAACTACAATTTCTGGCTCATCCGTGAAAACACTTATGCAAACAAGGAATCTAAAAATACATACGTTGTTTCTAAACCGAACCAGAATTTGTGGTTCCCAATTGCAAAATTTAGTCCGATTGTACATATCATACGTTCGAGATGTAGAATGCAGAATCGCTAATACGGGGCGAGAGAGATTTTCCTCTGAGGGGCTTAGAGGAAAAAGGGATTCCTTTGAGGATTTTCATTCAAGGACTCCTGATTAATGAGTTTAATTGAAATCAGCATTAAATCATATTTTGTGAAATATTCTCTACAGAAGACAATTTTTAATCATCAAAAAGTGAGTTTGAGTTATCTTTCCACTATGAAGCTTCATGTAATTTTAAAAAATTAAACACCTATTTCTCGGGATAGCAAAAACTACACTTATTCGCCTGTCATCTGAGCCAATCATCTTAAAAACCTACAAGTCAAAGGCGTGGTGTGCTTTGCGATGCATCGATTGATCTGCCATTTAAACCAATGAAAAGGGATCAATAAACAGGGTGTTTGCAACGAACACCTAAATAATGGATCTTTTACCATAGCTTCCAAAGGGGAAATATCGATCATTCACGCCGTGCCACTGATACAAGTAATGTTCAAATTAATTATTTTAGCAACATTCAGTCCTAGAGGAGGGTTTGTTGAACTACTTATCATTAAAACTTTGCAGCTTCATAATTATTTTGAGGGGAGCATAATACGCATTTGTTGAAGTTTGATCTACGTACATGTAATTGCTCGTTGCTACTCTAATTCGAAAGCTTATTTATTTATACTGCATTTTAAGTCTTATAAAATAAAAAAAAAAAGATTTCGGTCGGCGTTAAAGAGAGTTTCCATGAAAATCTACTCACTAATTTAGTCGCCTTGTCAATTTGAATTTGCACTTGAACTTTTCTGAAGCCCTCTTTAAATTCATACACAGACTTTTCCATGTATTGAAAACTACTCCCGAATCCCGGAGCGATGATTTTACCTGGATCGCATACACTCTCGTTCCCAAAAA
This sequence comes from Bemisia tabaci, assembly GCF_918797505.1. Classification (NCBI taxonomy): domain Eukaryota; kingdom Metazoa; phylum Arthropoda; class Insecta; order Hemiptera; family Aleyrodidae; genus Bemisia; species Bemisia tabaci. Next base: position 4,062,071 of record NC_092793.1, read on the forward strand.
CTGCTCCAAAGTTACATGTCAAAGAAAAAAAACAAAACGGCATCAATATTCAGTGGAATCAGTTTAGAAACTACATTTTAAAGAGAAAATTTGGATAAAAAATAAACATTTTCGGTTGTTAAATTATTTTCTCCAATCATAACTACATACAGAAGAAGTAACATAATCCTTAGAGTGATAAAGTATAAAGTAAACAATACAATGCAGTCCCTTAAGTTCCTCTTATGGCAGACGACCATTTTGAATATTAGTATGGTACGGATATTCAAAAAATATATTCACAAAGCTCTCTCAAGTTCAAGGGTTCGTGGGCTTACATACATTTTTCTCCTCTCATTCATTTATTCAGTTTGTACATTTTATTCTTGAGAAAAGAAGATTAGGTTAAAGGCAACATAGAGGTGCAGACCACTCAACCACTGCAGTCAGCTGTGTCACGTAAGGGGCGCGAATACAACTATTCGTCCTTTCCTGCACTTGCCGGTGGTATCACGGGCTTTTGAAGGTTTTTTCCAGAACTTATCCTTTTCTCTCTTGGTTTTTTGCCGTAAGCACTGAAATAATGAGTCATCAGGATGCTAATTGAACAGAGATATCTAGGGTGGTTAAGACTCAATTTATTCCAACGTTTACATGTTTTTAAGAGATGCTCTGATAAATATATGACGAGCATGCGGGCGGGAAAAAACTGCACTCAGTTGACTATGGCGTTTACTACGCATAGTCAGTATTGCACCTATCAGTAGTGATTTTATAAGTTAATGATTAAATTTGTTTTAATGAAAGACCCCCTAGCAGCAATAACTCTTGAGAGGCATCTCTGGAAAATGCTTTAAAATTATTTTTAAATTTAGAGAAAAGGAATCCTCTTTGGGTATTTTATCTAGTAAAAGTTATATGAATGTTTTTTTGAGAACTTTTATTATTTCCGAGTTTTTGGATATTTTTTTTTAAAACAATTTTCTTCTTAAAAACTTCAGTAGATCCCTTCAAATATTTTGAAATTTTTTCAAAGTAAATTTTTATCATCGTAAATTATATTCCAAGAAAATACCTAAAACACTTTCCTTCTTTGTAAGTTTTAATTGCGTTTTTTTAAAATGTTTTACCAATATGTTAAACATTTCCAAAAGCCGTGTCGCTACTAAGATAAACATTTTGCCTCTTAATTTAGACATGGTATCGATTGTCATGGCTGCGTTTGTTGCCTATGTTTTATCCCATATTATTTTATTGAGGAGCAGCCCATTTTTTTATTTTTTTATTTGTGGAACTTGACAAGTAAGTTTCCTCTCTCGAAGCATTCAGGCTTTAAAATTTGTCGACATCATCGGACAAGTTTTTAAAACTAAAGCTCACGAAGGTAGGTATACACTAACTATCCAATAAAATAAGGGGATGAAATGTTTCCCTGAGGTTATACCTTTGCCAACGTTACAGATGAAATCCAATTTCATAGGCCAGCACAAGGCCCACTTGACAGCCCAGTGAAGTTTTTCCCAACACGTGTCGAAAGAATTCGCAAAAACTCTTTTGCATTTAGCTACAGCTTGTGTGATCATACCTGGAGGCAAAAATAAAGAGGGAACTTGAGATAAAATAATCATGCATTGTACTTATAATTCTGAAAAAAGGAAAAAACTTAAGGTAAAAATGAGAGTTTCTTTCTCTGGCAAAAAATCTTCGTTTGTTCTGACGTAAGAATGATATGTGATAAATTCAGATAAAATTTAACTTAAAGTAAAGGGATGAGATAACTATATTACTGCTTTGAGGAGTTGAAAGCATCCAAAAATCGCCAAAAGTGAGCGCAGAAATTCGCCAACGCCATTGCCAGGGTCGCGACAGTTTCGTTTCAAAATCAGATAACATCTCTTATAATGAAGTAAATTAAGACTTACAATTCGTCACCTTCCAGGCAAAGTATCACAAGCGCCATGCGACGTTTAAAAATTTCCGCCGCCATTTTATTTTTTTACTGAGAAATTGTTGGTTGAATCTGTTTGGAAATTTCACTAAATTTTATCGGCAGCACAAAGAAAATTCAGTGAAATTTTCGGACAGCTTCGTTGAACAATTTCCCTGTAAAAAAATAAAATGGCGGCGGAAATTTTTAAACGTCGCATGGCGCTTGTGATACTTTGCCTGGAAGGTGACGAATTATTTTGAGCCTATGTTCGTGCGATTATGAGAAATCATTTATCACCGGAGAGGCGGAAGAAAAATTTCTGACCCCAAGAGGGAATTTTCGCTGCACTAAGAGATCAGTACTCTCAAATGAAGACCTATTTGATTGTGCTTTGCTACATATTATCTCATTAACAGCAGCAAATTACAGCTTATCGGTAGAACAAGTCATAGCCCTTCCCATTCAGTGAGGGTTACCGTAGGGTGCGGCTGTTACCGCGGTCTAGAAATTTCGTAGACGGAACCTTGGATCCGTATGATCTGTTGAAAGGTTATAAAACAGCTTTGAAGCACCTTCAGAGCAATTTTAAGCGATATTAACGATTTATGTGGACCGCGTTAGGCAGAAAGGAACCAAGCCACAGCAGCTAATGCCAAATTTAATAGATAAATTTAATTTTTTACACGAAAACGGTTGTGCGGATTTTGTGCAAATTTCAGTGAATTTTCTGCACTGTATGAAGACAATTCCATTAAATTTTCAAAGGAATCCGCAACCAGTTCTCTTGTAAAAATTAAATTGCTCAGTTAAGTTTTGCAATAGCTGATGTGGCTTGGCTCCTCCTTGCTGAACGCGATCCATGTCACAGTTTTACTTACCCTCACAGCGAGCGTGCAATTTCCGAATGTACTTAGTCTCGATGGCTTCCCCGCGAGATTTTGCTAGCGACTCGTTGTACAGTTTCTCGATTTCCTCCAATCTCCAGATAGACTCCTCCTAAAAGGAGGATTTTTGATAATTGAATAAGTGCATATTAAAACTTAGTAGGTCCAGACAGTTACATGTTACGCATACCTGTGGCAATTCTTGAGATTGGCAAGACTGTTTTTCTTCCATTTAAATGTATGTAAAACAATCGATTCTTAGTGAGGCAGCTTGCGTCACCTAAATCGATATTTTTAATGGATTTAAATGAAGGAAAAACTGTGTTGCCAGTTTATAAAATCGTCACTGATCGCTACATACATAAGAGCCGCTTTTATAGCGCTCTCTGGCAAATTCGCGAATCCAGGAGTCGCTTCCGCAACGCAAATAGAACTTTCCTTAGAGCAACGAAATCGATGACTAAAGTCGTCCCTCATCTGACGTAAGGGCGTGTCTCTATTTCCACATGAACCGCCAAAAGCATCTAGTCATACGGAGCACAAGGCTCATGTGGAAATTGAGATACGCCCTTACGTCAGAGGATCGACGAAGTGTGAAACTTGTATCCCCGTTTGCGACATTGCAGACGTCTTGTTTTACTTCTTTCTTTCTTCAGAAAACTAGTTAACGTAATTTCTTGAAAACTGCCTTGATTTTTCTTCTCTGTTAGCGGAATATTCCAGTGGCGTGGCGTGCTTTGCGAGAAATCGATTGATCTGCCATTTAAACATATGGAAAAGGATCGATGCACAGGTCGTTCGCAACGAAAACCTTACGAATCGATCATTTATCACAGTTCCAAATGGGAAAATATCGACAATCGATCATTCAAGTCTCGCGACTGGAATATCCCGTCTTCATTTCAAGCCATAAAGTTGGCTTGTCTACCATCTTTGAAAAAGTAAAACCGTCACCTTCCGGCTAAAGTATCACAAGCGCCATGCGACGACGTTTAAAACTTTCCGCCGCCATTTTATTTCTTACACAGAAATTGTTAGTTGAGTTACTGTCTGAAAATTTCACTGAATTTTTTAAATGCTGCCGATACAATTCAGTGAAATTTTCAAACAAATTCAACCAACAATTTCTCTGTAAAGAAATAAAATGCGGCGGAAATTTTAAAACGTCGCAAGGCGCTTGTGGTACTTTGGCCGGAGGGTGACGAAATAGGAGCGGAAATTTTGAAACATCACGATGGAGATTCGTAGTTTCTCACTTTGGCCATCGGAATACTGTTTAGTTTATAAAGTTTCTACAGCAGCAGCCTGTGACAATGGTGATATCAAAAACATAGGAGAAAAAAATGGGAAGCAAGGCTAAAAAGTACGCATAAAAAGTGTCTTTGATTTGATTATCTCGGCCCTTGTGTAGTCTGCAGGTTTCTATTTGGAATTTTCATATTTTATTTTTATTCTTCCGACTGAAAATGGCTCAATTTTGAGCCGAAACGTCTCGGATTTTCATGTGTATTTTGTACCATGGTAAAAATTGGCGATAGGAGCTGCGTTTCAAAATACCATAGGAGTTCTTATAGCCGACTAAAGAAGGCTATTGAAAATCATACAGCTGGCTGTAGAAAGCGGAGCAAATCATATAGCCGGGCTATACGAAGCTATAAAAAAGTATACAGTCGGGCTATAGTTCCTATCGCCGGGCTTTACACTTTATCGCCATTGGCTATAAAAGGCCATAAGAAATTGTGTAGAAATTCGTGTGCTTTGGAAATCATTAAGTTTGATACGGAACTACCTTAATATTTACAAAACACACATTATATTTTCCTTTAAAATGTATTTTTTTTTCATCAATTAAAATGAGAATAGTCCATACAGAGTGTGCAAACATTTCAAAATCATGAGTTGAAAAACGCTGACTCTGCGAGATTAAATATTAGAGCCTAACACAAAGCTCAGCGGCGACGCATTGGCGCCTACAAACCTAACAGGGATACTTCACGCATTGCGCAATGCGTGAAGTATCCCTGTTAGGTTTGTAGGCGCCAATGCGCGTTTCGCACTCTTTGCCCGCCCGCCGCGCCGCAGCGTGCCACGGCGTCTGAAGCAACTATTTCACATCAGAGGTATTGCACAGTATCATAAGAAATTGTAGGCGCTCCAACATATTAAGACTGACAGGCATCCTTCAAAAGTACGGAGCTTTCCTCGCAAAATAAATCAAGATGCTACGGCACAAAAAGAGAGCGGTAGTCCAAAAACTAACTAAGTCCTGGTATCCGTATTTAGTAACGTTTAGTATAAACTTTATCGTTTGGCTGTTGCTTAATCGCCATCGGCTATAGAAGGCTATAAGAAATTGTACAGCCGGCTACAGAAGCTATTGGAAATCTTACAGCCGGCTTTAGGTCTATGGTATTTTGGAACACAGATTCGCCTGCCAATTTTTACCAGGGTAGCCTTGTCTCCCGTTTTTTTCTCCTATGTTTTTGATAATACTGTTTAGAAGCTGGTTTTTTTGCCGTTACGAATCGAACGTCTCGCAGTGCGAAATTCGACTCTGCGTTAGGAGAACGATTTGGCAACTGGAGGTTGGACTGCGGATGGTTAACGGGGAAAAATGAGTCGGGGAATCGGTAAAAAATGGGGGCCCGCAGAGCGGCTAAATACAAACCGTTCCAGCGTTGATGTAGTCGTTATCCTCTATAATTTCCTTGACCTCCTCGTCTCCCTCCAACTCCTGCTTTATCGGGCTCATGATGTCCCTGATGGATGACAACGTGTCTTTGACACCAGTCGTGTCCGCCTGCGGGACAAAAACCCAGATTAATCCACCGTCGTCCTCGTATATTCAGCCTATTCATTGTCATTGCTTTCAGTCGCCCGAGTTTAGCGACCTCTTCGATAAACACCCGCGCCCCGCCTTTGTGACATTTTAAGTGAAGCATCCCCTTCTCTCTCATTGAAAATTCAAAATATCGTGTTAAATAAACTTAGATTTTGACCCCGAGAAACAGTGATCGCGGAAAGTTGAGATTTTATCGGAGAATGTATAACGATTTTATCGATGTCGACTTATTGCAATATTATCGGATGAAAATTTGTGCTTAGTTGCGATTTCATCGCATAAAATTGCTATTTTTTCTATAGCGATTTCTCGCAATATTATCGATCAAAAACCCTTGTAAATTGAGTAAAAATTTCGCTATTATCGAAAGCGATTTTAGAGAGATGAAATTGGGATTAGATTGAGAATAATCGCTCTTGGTGATCCTTGTGATTTTATCACCAAAAATTGTAAAAAAATCGCAACTTGAGTTTAAAATATCGCGATCCATCCGTTGACAAATGCTGCTTGGGTTTGACGGCTTTTGTAATTTTTATCCAATGCTCTCAACAATCAAACATGATTTACTGAATGGACATCTTCATGCCAAAAGGGAACTGTGATCAAATGAATGGACCACGAGACAAGGTAAAAATAAAGTAGCGTATTACCTTTCAGGCAAAATATTACAAATATTTTTTTCATTTGCTTGGTGCCCATTATCTGTGACGTTATTTGTTTTTAGAGCCATGTAGTTCGAACAATACGTTAAAAAATTGAGAGGCTTGGAGGACAAGGCGCATTGGTGCATTTTTTAAAAAAAAGTGTATTAATAATTTCAAATTAAACTAAACTTAAGGCATATTCTGTAAAAATATTCTCTCCCAAAGTCCAATTTTTAAGTATCAAAGAGACCATTTGAACTTTCTTTTCACTGTATGGATCCATATAATTTCGAAAATTCAAACACGTATTTCGCGAAACAGCAAAAACTGCACTTATGCAGCTTGGCCTCCGAGCCCCTCAATCGTTGGTATCTGTTTTTGGAGATATAATTTGATTGAAAAGTATCATTCTAGTGCGATGAAAGTCATTTTAACTCTTTTTGATGTTGAAAGTTGTTTGAACTATTTTCTTGCTCCTGAAGCAGAGCTGCATACTAATACTTCGATCAAACCGACTTGTTTTCGCGACCTAAAACTCAAGTCTCGTGCCCAAAGAAATCTCCGAGCTTAGCGTTAAAAGGAGACTGATAATCTCGGATCCCCAAAATATATGAAGCCAGGCAATGAAACCCGAGATCCATAGCTGCCAATTTAGATCATTAAAGCGTTACTGAAAATGGTGATGGGCGTGAAAAAATTTGGAACTTTTTCGCAGAATCTCAACCTCGCCAAGATCCCTAATTCACGCTCGATGATTTTACGACTTTTTTACGATACAGTGCAAAGAGTGAGGGTTCACAGACCACTCTCATCTTTTCGCGGAACGCGTTCCGGCTCCAAGTTTGTGCCCCGCAAAAAACCGAATTATACCCCGCAAGAGCAGCTTTTATCTCACTTCCGAAATATTTTGCTCGAGGAAATGGATGTGCAGAAAAGTAGGTGATCGGCGTTGTCAACTCGTCCGTATGATATAATTGAAACTCTGAGCCTCCTAATCTTGTTATAAAGCCACACTCTGCGCAACAATGACGTGGAATCAATTTAGGATCGAATTAAAATACTTTAGCCTCAAGAACTTCAACTAGAAACAATACACCAGCTGGAGAAGAAAACCTTCACGCCAAAGGAAATACTCTAAATACGGTTCTAATATAAATCTATTCAGCAAATGAAGTTTACGAGGTTCATTCTCTCGCTTAGACGTTAAACTTTCAATTATAGACATTTTCATCGTGCTCTATATTAAAGTTTTACAATTAAATTCTCATGTCTTTCGTTTCTTATTTTTTTCAATTTGGCTGTATATTTGGCAGCGGCGAACTTCCGGCTCTACATTCCCTCCTCTTACAGCTCAGAGGATCTACTTTTCCACGAGATAAGAAAATCACTATTATTCACTCCTGCAGGGTATTAAAAGAATGTACATAAAAAAGCTACCGCCTCCTCCTCGAAAGGTCGACCCTTTTGCGAGCTTATTTAGGTACAGCATGGTAGACGCGGCCGAAAAACGTATTCAACCGAGTTTTGATGCCCGCATAATGCGGACGATGCCAAATCGAACTTTCCGTCGTTTCTGTCGGTCTTGGGTATTTTCGCACATGTTTTCGGTGATGCATTTTTGTATTGAAAGTTCAAAGCAAGGCATGAATGATCGATTATCGACATTTTCCCATTTGAAGCTATGGTAAAAAATTGACCTTCAAGGTGTTTGTTTCGAGCACCCTGATCATCGATCCTTTTCCATAGGTTTAAATGGAAGATCAATCGATATATCGCAAAGCACATCACGTCACTGATGGTTTTTCATACATTGAAATGGAGGAGAAACTGAACAGACTTGTGCTAAAAGGAACGATATGTATAAGGTTTGCGTGCAACATAGTTGCTTTAGCATGCTTGCGTCCAACCGTGTTGCCAACTTGCAGGAATCGCAGCTAAGTTAGAGAAACAAGTTGAAGGAACTCTCACACGCATTTGGGATATAGCAGTCTTGAAAGGTTTGAACATGAGGCTGAATCTGGTTTTCGTTAGATTATACGTTAGTTCCGTTGAACATGCGAAGACCCTGACCACTTCTCTGCTGTTTACCGCCAAATTAGTCACGGGACCAGCAATCAAATAAGCAACGATCAGAGCTTGAACAACGCTTTGCCCTGAGCCTCCGCAAAAACTTGGCAAGGACAGCAATGTCATGCAACGAATCTGTAAGAAATAACACAAAAAAGAAAGGAGAAAATAAAGAACTACAAAAACAAACATCGCAATAATATTTTGAGTAAGTTTTAACCCTCCGATGCCCAGAAAGGTTAAAGTGACCCGTGGCTTGCTTAAAACACGCGCCCCGCAGGTTGAATGGGGCCGGTATGCACACACGATCTTTAGAAGTTGGTCTTTAAATACATCTTAAAAAAGAATCAAATGTCAAATTGAAAAAAAATCAAGTTTCATCACATTCGAAGATAGGATAGGGGTATTTGGGCCTCGTTTTTTAACTTCTCCCCCGAATTTAAGTGACGCATCATTGAATTAGCAGTACAGAGCGGAAAGTTGCGGGTTCATGCCTCGCGCCATCGCGCCTTCAATTTTGCAGACGCAACGCGGACATCAAACAAGCACGAATAGTTGTATCTCTGCGCCGTCGTCAACGCGCATTCGCTCTTTCTCCTTGGTCTATTTCTACACTGTGTTTGTTTCCGTTTGTCTTATTTGTGGTTGTGCCTTAAAGACTATACGTCCTTCAGGCACCAAGGGACCTCCTTAAGGGACGTTCTTAAGGAACTCGGCCTAATATCGCAAACAAGTAATCGTGTACCGAATTATTCGAACTAATTTTTACTCTGAGGTCTTTTAGGAGCTACCCTGAATAAAAGGCGCTTCTTGAAAGTTGGGAATACTGATTGTCCTCCATTTAGATGTATTCTAGGGGGCTATTACTTAAATTGCAAACTCCTGACACATGCAAGAGCCTCATCGTCTGAAAAATTTGAAGAACATTGTTAACAATTTGCCCAATAAAGTCGAGTTCTATTCCAGGAAATGTGGCAACGTCTGAAAACACATAAGGCACACAGTGGATCGAGTCAATGGGAGAGGTCGGACAAAATTTGGAATTGTTGAAAGCTTATATTTTTGGAAATACGAAACAAAAAAGTCTGAGTGTGATTTCATTGGCTTTTTCGTAAAATTTCCTTCATAAAAACTCCTTGAAATTGAATTTCTGACAAAATCAACATTAAAATTTGAAATCTCAGTCAAAAATTCCATGTCCGATCTCTTAGATTGACTCAATCCACCGTGCGGCGTGTTTGAGTAGCGTGGCGTGCTTTGAGATATATCAATTGATCTGCCATTTAAACCTATGGAAAAGGATCGATAAACAGGGTGTTGGACCTTACCTTAATAATCGATTCTTTACTATAAGTTTATATGGCATAATCATGGATATATCGCAATTGACGCCACGCCACGGGCGTGTTTCCTTAGCATGGCACCACTACGAGAAGCACGGTACTTGACAGAGGCACTGGGTCACCGTGCCGGGGAGAGGGATTAAAGGCCGTCTTATTTGAGGACAGCATTAACATTTTTCCAGCGCGCCCGGGCCCGCCCTCAAATCCCTGGCTAGTAGGACCCTCACACGGTTCGAGGGGACCCAAAACATCGTCCTCGTCGTCCCCGGCAAGTGCTTTGCCGACGTTGCCGTGCCGTGTCGGTGGAGAAAGGCGGGATATCGACGGTGAAACTACCAAACCACGTATCCCGGTTTGCGACGTCGCAGACTTCCTGTCATACTTTGTTTTTTAAATGAAAAACTACTTAACATCCAGTCTTGAAAATTTCAGTGATTTTTCCTTTTTGTGCGGAGAAAATCCCGTGAAAATTTCAAGGAATGATATCGATTTGGTTTACTTCAAAAAAATAAAATGTGAGCGTAGATTTTTAAACACCGCAAACGAGATACGTGGTTTGGTAGTTTCACCGTCGATATTCTCTCGGGGAGGAAACTACCCGGAAGCGTGAGCGGCGTCGCCTTGGTGCTGGACAGGGAGGAGACAGCGCCGCCATGCCGAGATAAAGTCATCCATCAGTCGTGCTGTTCATTTATCACGGCCTAGCGACGTACGGGACGTTAATTTGATGCGCTCCTCATCCGCAACGCCGCGCGCGGAAGTGGCTCCCGATGGCCTCCCATCCGTGTCTTCGCCTGCCCGGAAGGCGCGTAGCTTCGCCTTCCAGTCGTGTGCCGTCCTTTGCGATACATCCATTGGTCTCCAATGGAGATGTTGCATGTGTGAGGGATTTGCGATTTGACTGCTGTTTCTAATGTAAAAGTTCGCGAGAAACACTATGGTGCCACTGGTTTTCTCTGAAATCATCTCCCAAGCTCAAAAGAAGCTCTCAAAGTGAGGCCAAAATGGAGAGGATATCCCACCCTACCCTGAGAGTCCACCTCTACATCAAAACAAACTCTCCATGCAAAGATAGGGAGCAAATACATTAGCATCGATGCCGTGTTTCCAGTTTTGGAGTCCCCAAATAAAGTGGCAACCCTGCTACTGTATTTGCACCCTATCGTTGCATGGAGAGTTTGATGTAGAGGTGGACTCTCAGGGTAGAGTGGGATATCCCCTCCATTTTGGCCTCACTTTGAGAGCTTTTTTTGAGCTTGGGAGATGATTTCAGAGAAAACCAGTGGCACCATCGTGTTTCTCGCGAGCTTTTACATAAAAATCAATGGTCAAATCGCAATTCCCTCACACATGCAACATCTCCATTTAAACCTGTAAGAAAGGATCGATAAACAGGGTATACCTTCATAATCGATTGTTTACCACGGCTTCAAATGGGGAGATATCGATAATCGAGCATCCGCGTCTCGCCACTCTTGGCCTACATCCGGAGATATCCTTCTCGCCATCCTTCTCATCCGGAGATAGGAAACGGAGGCGGCAATAGTATTTCAGTCGAAATTTATAGTTGGAAGAGGGGGTGGGGTTCAAATTTGTTGGAACGAAGCATAATGGGCCTGTTGCAAACCTTTGCTAGAGCAAAAATAAGGGTTGTTACCCATACAGAGTGTCTCGGAAATCACAACGAGCGCATCGGCTGAGTCCGGAATGCACTCCTTACTTCACAATTGGACGTATTTCTGTCCAACGGAACTAAGCGCCAAATTGAGTTCCTTTTGAGGAATTTAGAATGCCGGATAGCGCGTTCTGTCAAACGGAACTAAGCGCCATGGAGAAGTATTGAGTGGATAGGACGGAATGAGCCCGACGCCCGATTCCGCCGCCAATCCAAGTCCCCCTCTACCTTCCTCCTCTGATGGCGCTTAGTTCCGTTTTACAGAAATACGTCCAATTTGCATAAGAAATTTGCGTTTTTTCGAGCTACCCGCTTCAAAAACGAAACCACGGCACGGGTGAACATTTCGTTAGAGGAGCCATTCCATCCAACCCCTGCTCACAAGGATACCACGCAATATTCAACATAGCCGACGCCAATCCGCCTGAACACATGTGACGGGACGATACTTCCAACCACATGAATACAATCGGCGTGTTTACATTTACATTTTTCTCGCTTTCATAGAATCCGCCTTGATTCACCGCGAGCTCTCCTCAACTTGCGCGTAGAAGCGACAGCCATGTTGAGCAGGGATTGAATGGAATGACTCCTCTCACGAAATGTTCATCCGTGCCGTAGTATCCTTTTTGGAGCGGGAAGCTTAAAAAACTGCAAATTTCTTACGCAGATTGTGAAGTTAGGAGTGCATACCAGAGTTTGCCGATGCGCTCATCGTGATTTTGGTGACATTATCCAGAAGGAACAACTCTAATTTTTGCACTAGCAAAAGTTTGCAACAGGTCCATCAGATTGAGAGTCGGGGAGGAAAGATTTGGACGTGTTTCTGCTAACCGGAGCTATGGACGGGTGGGAACGATGGGGTGTGCTCTAGAAAGCTGCGGAAGAAACAATGTAAAAATGGGCGTGATTCCTCTTGGGGAAACGGAAAAGTGGGATTTTACATAAAATCAAACGCAAGAAATTGTAAAAGTTAGACTAAAAAAGACTGAATAGCTTGATTCCTGCGCGACTCGGATTACCGATCCAAGTTTGTTTATTTTAAGTGGATTGACGTAATAGATAATTTTATCAAAGGAGCGGGTGGGCGCGGGTGTAACGAAACTTTTATCCGTTCGTCTTTGACCGGGACATTGAGGAGGGTTGCGCGACGCTGGAAACTTGATTTCCCGATTTGTTGCCAATTTGAGTGAGTAAATTGTAAACCACTTTTCGTAGACTCACTGGAAAAAAGTCGCTTGAATCTAGAGTCCAGACTCCATTGACAAGAAAAAGAACTCTTGATTCAATCGGATTTTTGATTGAATCAAATGGAAATCCGCTTAAATCAAGAGGCTTAACTCGTCGATTCAAGGGAGAATCCGTTTTAATCAAGAGTATTTTTTCTTGTCAATGTTTTTAAGAGTCTGTACTCTAGATCCAAGCGATTTTTATTCCCATAGTGCTCTCTTCAACGTTTTGTGGTATAAAGTCAAATATTGATGACCGAAGTATGAAACGACGTTTATCCATTGCGGTGTTTTAAAATTTCCGCTCCTATTCTATTTTTTCAAACAGAAAGAAGCCAAATTAAGTGCTCAATTTTATACATGATATTTTGCGAGCAGAGAGGAAAAATCAAGGAAGTTCACAAGACATTGCGTCGACTACTTTTCCAAAGAAAAAATGAGGTATGACCGAGAGACTGCAACGTCGCAAACGGATTTACGTGGTTTCGCAAATTGACCATCAATGTAATATATGATTTCATACAATTTACAATTCTATGCAATTTTTCATGCAATCACAATATTCTGTATAACTTCATAAAATTCCAACAAGATTTTCTCAAGAGATTAGATCTTTCTAAAGCGGACTGTCACCCATACACTCCTAACGTCTCAAACTATCTTGCGTCTGTAAGTTACGATAAAATCGTAACTCGTACTTCTATGTTGTCCATCGGACGTTTTCGCATTCAATTGACTCTCTAACCGCATTTTCGTCTAGATTTTTCCGAAATCGAAGAGAGCGTCCGTAAGAATTTGATCAGAATTCTTGAAAAAGATCAGGAGATGTAAAAAAAAAAAAAATAGCGACGTTACGGATGCAGTAGCATTTCTTACTGGATCTAACTGTGTACCTTTTTTTCAAGACACATACGCCCGATATTTTATTTTAAAAGAGACAACGACGGGACAGGACAAAAGCACAAGGAGCATTTTCCCCGCGGAGTTATTAGAGGGCAGCGGTGAGGCGTGAATGATCGATTTTCGATACTCGCCCATTTCAGACTATCGTAAAAGATCGATTATTTAGGTATTCGTTGCGAACACCCTGTTTATCGATCTTATTCCATAGGTTTAAACAGCAGATCAGTCGATGTATCGCTGTCGGAGGGCTCCTCTTTGAAGAACTAAATTAATTATTCCGCGACGGTACGGCTCGGGCTCCCACTTACCTCGCCTCGGTAAATCCGTGATTTTCACTCATCACGGAACCAACTTTTATAAAAGTTCAGTCGACTAGCACAAATTTTTAGTGAGTTTCTTCCGTCGCGCGTTGCCCGGGGGATGTAGGATCTTCATCCCTTATAAGTTTCGCGATTGTCGTTGTTCATCCCCGACCCCGCCCGACACCCCTATGCGACCTGAGATGCGAGAGCTCATACCTAAAACATGAGTTCCGAACTAACGCGATTAGCGGGGACGAGATTCCAACATACCGTCATTTCCCGGACGAAGGAACGTAACCCAATTCCGAGGTTGCCAAGTTGCCTCTAACAACTCGAATTTTTACAAGAATTTAAACGTGAAATTTTTGTCCAAAATTCGTCTAATTTTTACACGGGACCAGAGGAAAAATCGGTGAAAATTCGGTTGGAAATGTTCAAGATTCTTCTAATGAAAACGCAATCTGTAAGGGGAAATTTGGCAACACTGAAGTGTAGTTACGTTCTTTCGTGAAGGGAACGACGATATTAGACGCGTAGCCGGATCCGAGCCAGTGGCGTGGCGTGAATTGCGATATATCGATTGTTATGCCATTTAAACCTATGGAATAGGATCGATAAACAGGGTGTTCGCAGTGAACACCTTTATAATCGATTCTTTACCATAGGTTTAAAAGGCACAACAATCGATATATCGCAATGCACGCCACGCCACTGATCCGAGCTCGCGCCAAAAGCCTCGTGGCAAAAACGCGTAAGCAAATACTGGACTTCACAACTTTTATCTCAGGGTCTCCTCTTCACCGCTGCATACAAGGGGGAGGATGGGGGGGGGTCTTAGACCTTCAGCCATCTCTTTTTGTTTGTTTTATCTTTTAGCGGTTGAAGCGTCAATCACAAATTTTGTCATAGAAATTGGGGGAGGGGACCTTTTACATATTTTCACTGACAATGAGTGGTAACCTTGACTACGTGTCAAGCCAGAAGTTAGGGAAGGACTTGCGGAGAAAAGGGGATGGTAGCTCTAGTTCGTGTATGATTTCAGACCCAACTTGCGGTGGGTATAACAGAAAGGGTATTTCTTGGTTGCGGTGTTTTGGAATCTCCACCGCTAATCAATATTTTAGAGAGGAGACTTCTCGGTGAATTTTCTGAAATTTTTCGGTTTCAGATTTGTAAAATCATAAAGAAAATTCCGTAAAAATTTCAACAAATTGTATACATTAGCTTTAAATACATGGATGAAACGTTAGTGGAGATTCTAAGACACCGCAACCAAATACCCTCTTTGCACCCAGCGCTTCAATTATTTCGATTATTTGGACTAGGACTGGAGAATGTGCCGAAAATCAAACTTGAACATTGTGTGAGCTGTAATTCCTTTTACTTTGTGCTACTCAGCCTCTGTAGTCGCTCTTCTGACCGTAAAGCCGAATCTTGATTTCCTCAGAAAGCATGGATTTATACGTGGATTACATTTTGCAATAAGGAGCCACTATCTCTGGCTCTTCCGTAAAAGCACCTTTCTGCATAGGGAAACCAATGGCATATATTTTGTTTCTAAATTGAGCCGGAAATGGTGGTTACTTATTGCAAAATGTATTTCATGTGAAACAGGGCTCACGTGGAAATTAGGATTTGCCCTTTCGTCAAAGGGGCGACGTATTATTAGGAGGATTATAAATAAACAAGTGGTTAGAAATGAGAACAAAATAATATGAACTATGCAAAACGATTATTCCGATAACGGAACTTGGCTGTTTTGAAAACGCCTTCAAATGCGGCGTGAAATCTCACGCATTCCGGAGAGTTCAATTAGTTGTATCATTGCGCCATAAGAATGTTACGGAAGATTTAAATGGAAATAGCCTCCATGCACGCCGGCCTTTTCGATTTCCGTTAACATTTTTGCAGTCATGAATGCGCTTATGTGTGCTTCAGCTAGAATTGTATTTAGCAAATGGGTGGTTCTTATAGGAGGATTATAATTAAACAAGTGGTTAGAAATGGGAACAAAATAATATAAACTATGCAAAACGATTATTCCGCCTTCAAATACGGCGTGATAGCCTCCATGCACGCTGGGCGTGTCGATTTCCTTTGACATTTTTGCAGTGGTGAATGCATAGCTAAAAGCTATGCAAAACGATAATCCGGGTATCGGAACTTGAATGATTTGATAACGCCTTCAAATGCGGCGTGATACCTCACGCATTCCGGAGAGTTCAAATAGTTGTCTCATTGCGCCGTAAGAATGTGACGGAAGATTCAAATGGAAATAGCCTTCATGCAGGCCCGCCACATCCCATCTCGGGCCCTGGTACCAGTTTTAAGGTCCGGGCCCCAAGCACGGAGGGGGGGGGGGGTCCGAGGGGCATCCCTCGAGAAATTTTAGAATTTATACGACTAATCGGACGCATTTCCATAAAGATATTTTTCATCAATTTCTGCGGAATAATTATGTTTTTTTCTACTTTCAGCACAAAATACTTACGAATTGTTGCATTCAAAACATCTGGAATTTTTTTTTTCTTTTTTGGGGGGGGGGGGCATATGATACTATTTTCAGTTCTAAGAGGGCCAGGCCCTCCTGGACTCCCCCTTCGTTTGTCTATGGCAAGGAAGTTGAGCCATGGGCCATTGAAGTCGAGGATGCCCAGACTGGAGACTCTTAGCATCTGACGATGGAAGAAAATGAAACGCAGTTACTAAAAATATCCCTCTGTACTGAAAATCTTGAAAATAGATAGAAATTTTCCAGGAAGTATACTCATTTGAAATTTTAAGAAGAATTCTATAGTGCCCCGGCGTGTTTCTGAAAATCTATTCACCTTTTGCGAAATTTTTAAGGTAAATTTTTCACCTTTTCTTACGAAACAAGGGTTGCATGTGAATTCGTAGTGGTTTTTCACGGGTAACACGGGCCCCGTTACCAGGGACCCAGTATCCCCCCCCCCCCCCCCTGTGGCGGGCCTACCTCCAAGACAAAAGAAGTTGCACAATCTTAGCAACATTGCAATGCTAGTAGTTCCTATTTGCAAAATGCAATCCAAATGAGAGTTGGGTATGAAAATCTTTTCATTTCTTTTTTGGTCGTTCTTCTGTCGAAGCGGGCCTAAGAGAACGCAAAGCGCCCCCTGAGAGTTGGGCCGCGTAGCCCCCTAGTGTTTTATATTGTTTGATACCTCAATCGAAAATTTATATAAATTTTTAAGTGAATTTTTTTTACTTACTCAAAGATATTTACAGAAACTGTCAAAGAGATTTTTTTCCCCATACTCAAAATCTAATCGGAGATTTTTAAAACACTGCAATCAATAGAGGTGCGCACTTTTTGACTCTATACCCACGGATATGTCTATTGAATTTACACCGAAGAAAAATAAATCGAAATATCCGATTGAATGGCCAGCCTGGATACTCTACGCAGTGATGAGGCGTTGATGATCGACCATCGACATTTTCCCATTTGAAGCTGTGATGAAGAATCGATTATTTAAGTGTTCGTTGCGAACACCCGGTTTATCAATACTTTTCTATAGGTTTAAATGGCAGTTCAATCGATATATCGCGAAGCATCGCCACTGATTTTATGTGGGCTACTTAGCGTTCCCTTTTATACACAAACCGCGTTAAGCAGAAAGGAACCAAGTCACATAAATTATTGCGAACTTTAATTGGACAATTTAATTTATTACATGAATACTGTTGCGCGAATATTTGTGCATAATTCAGTGCATTTTCTGCATAGTGCGAAGGGAATTCCTCAACATTTTCTAAGGAATCTGCACAAACGTTCTCGTGTTAAAAATTAAATTGACCCGTTAAATTCGGCAACAGCTGATGTGGCTAGGCCCCCCTCCGCTAAACGCACTAAAGTTATTCTTCTCTCTATTCCGCTTTCTCTCGTGCATTGTGGGTAGGTTCCAGATTCCGATGGATTGGGGTATGAGCGAACTCATTTTTGATACCACCATGGGTAATACACCCCCCGCTCCCCCAATAATATAGCATTTTATGTTGAGAGCCATTACAGAGTCGAACGCTTTTTATCTACATACCTGCGAAGAAATGGCGTTTCCGAAGGCCAATATTAGACTAATACTTGCTCCCAATACATAAGCAGTCAGCGCATCGAATTGCAAGTCAACCACGATGATTTCGTAAAGCACTGTAAGCATAGTGTGCAAAATTTTAACTTTAAATTTTAAAACAATTTTAATTAGCTGTCTGTCGAACGTCGGCGATTCATGATGTGGAACGATAGGTGGTGGTCTCAAAATCCTAAAAATGCATCTGAAATTGAAGAATTTAGGCAGGTCCGTTGATGTGAAATAATATGTTTCAAGATCAGATGTCCACTTATTAAATAAAGTGACAATGTTTGCAAGTAAGGAGGGAGCGAAAATCATAGAGACTTAAACTTTTACTTTTTGAGAATATAATATAGAGGGCTTATTTCCGTATTTGATTTGGTTCACATTTACGCATTAACTTTCGACCAGACTGTGCGTTGATTGATATCAGTGGATGGAGAAGAACTGAGTGGATCGCGTACCAGAAAAGAACCAAGCCACATCAGCCATCGCCAAATTTCACTGAGAAATTCAATATTTTACAAGCGAACATTGGTGCGGATTTTTTTGAAATTTTTGAGGAATTTTCTTCACACTATGCAGAAAGTTTACTGAAATTTCTGAAAAAATTGGCAAAACCGTTTTCATGTAAAAAATAAATTGCCCATATAAATTTGGCAGTAGCTGATGTGGCTTGGTTTCTTTTTGTTCAATATAACGCGGTCCAAGCCAATCTCTGACGTCCATTTCCGCTTTTTGAAAACTTTCGTGTGGCATCACGAGAGGCTACTCATAGCGCTCTCTAGACATTGGCGGATCCAGCAAATTGGCAATATAGTTTTTTCTCCATTTAAACCTATGGAGATGTATCGATTGTCGGAGGGGCCAGGTGCTC
Organism: Bemisia tabaci; assembly: GCF_918797505.1. Taxonomy (NCBI): domain Eukaryota; kingdom Metazoa; phylum Arthropoda; class Insecta; order Hemiptera; family Aleyrodidae; genus Bemisia; species Bemisia tabaci. The sequence continues at coordinate 4,080,837 of NC_092793.1, forward strand.
CAAAAAGAATCGATTATTTAACATAGGTTTAAATGGAGGAAATCCGGTGTTGCCAAATTGCTGGATCCGCCTGTGTTTCTAGAGCGTACATTAAATGAATAATCACGATAATTTATACTTACATAGTCCTATGAGAAGACCGAATATGAATGCTGAGAACTTTTTGGCAACTCTGTGTTCATTCTCATCCGAATTGACCACTTCGTCCCAATAGGGCACATGCTCCGAAAAAAAAGTTGCGACGCCTACAAACAAAAATGAGAAAGGAGGATCTAGGGTTAGGTTAGGTTAGGTTAGGTTAAAAATCAAATAGAAAGAACTTAAAAATGAGGAGGCTTTCTTCCCAGACCTGCTTGCCCAAAATTTTGGCAAAACAGTACAGGTTTACGTTATTTTCAGGCTCAAAGTTTATTAATCATACAGGGTGAAAATTGCAAAATTGAACGTATTTAAGTAACCGACAGACTTGTGAAATTAAAGAAAACATAAAAAATCAAAGCCACTAGACGCATCCAAGTACCGTTATTTCCAAAAGAACCGAGCCAGTGCTGCGGTTCACACGAGCTCAAGACGTGGGTCTGCAAATCCATCCTGTAAAAAAGAAGGAAGAACGAGATTCAACACAGCCGAGAACAGGATAGACGTATATAGGCCTCTTTCCTAACTTTTTTCCCGAATATGAGCGACACCGCATTGACAGTATACAGCAGAGCATTGAGAGCTCACGCTTCGCGTCATCGCGCCTTCAATTTTTCAGATGCAGCACGGACGTCCATCAAGCACGAATAGTTGTATCTCTGCGCCGTCGATAACGCGCATCCTTTCCCTCGCTTTATTACGCTTTATTTTATTTTGTTTGTTTGCATTTGTCTTATTCGTATTGGTGCTTCAAGCACCACGTGAGTAACACAGCCGAAGGTAGCAAAGATGTGTTCGGGCTTCATTTTTAACTTTTCTTCCGAATCTGAGCGACACTCCATTGACAGCAAATAAGCAGAGCATTGAGAGCTCGAGCTCTTGCTTCGCGTCATTGCGCCTTCAATTTCGCCTTCAAAAGCCTCAAGGAATGATTTCGATTTGTTCTCCTTTAAAAAAATAACAAAGAGGCGGAGATTTTCAGATACCGCAAACGAATACGTGATTGTCGACTCACACCGACGCTATGTATTCAATCATAAATAACATGAGCAGATATCGTTTACTTCAAAATATGTCAGTAAAATTACTTATAGCGATAAAAGTATCCTCCATGAGAACTGCGGCGGTAAGTTTGATTCTATTTTACGCCTTATGTAGGCACTAGCCTTGTGAGATATTTCGGGCACTCTGGTGACTTTTTTTGTGAGCAACTATTGAATTCCCTGACTCTAGAGGAAAGCAAATGTCTCTTGAATAACAAATATCCCCAACTCTACTTCGAATCGCGTTATTTCAGGATCTTCTCTAATTAGGCCCAAAGTCGAAGAAATAGAAGGAAGAAGATAAATATTTCATCGAAGAAAACATTTATTTTCCTTTCTTTCCCGCGGTAGCTCATTTAAGCGTCGAGTTGCCAAGTGGCTCTAGAAATTTGTTTGCACGCTCTAAAGCACAACAACAATATCATACAATATTTGGCAACGAGATTTTTCTTGGGGAAAACGAATTTTTTTCTTATATGAAAATTCGGTGAAAAATCTGGGGTCAGTTATGTGGATCAGTGGCACTTGTTGCAGATAATCGTGTTCTTTACAGTGGTGATTCTTTCAATTTGGCAACACGGGTTTTCCTCCATTTAAACGTTTGTAAAACAATCGATTCTCGAGGCAGCTTGCCTTATCTAAAATCGATATTTTTAATGGATTCAAATGGTGGAAAATTAGTGTTGCCAAATTTCAAGAATCGCTACCGAGTTCTGATTGTTAAAGTTTTCATCAAAAATTAATGATTTCTGTCCGAAGGCCATGTTTCCACGCTTCACGTATACGGAGACAATGACCATCGAAGAATAAGGCGGAGGACATCATCCACCACAGTAATGCATACCGGGGTTTCATTAATTATTCTGATTTCATTGCGATTTTCTATAATTAATTTATGAGTTGACGAATCATTATTAATCAATGCATTAGCGTGGTTAAAATTAAAACCGTTGTTAAATCTATCTCACAAGGGGAACTTCCCAAGCTGCCGCCTCCGATCGGGCTGAAAAAATTCATACGAACTCTTTGGATGAATTTATTTGACCCGTATTTTTTTGTTTTTTTCCAACGCCCCCTAGAAACCCCCCAAAAAAATTCCGGAAAGTCTTGCTTTGAGCGCTCGAGTGTATATACGTAGTATGGCAATCAGTTCTTATCAGTCGGCGGTGGCTCTGCGGTAGCGCGCTTGCCCGGTAGATAGGCGGTCCCGGGTTCGAATCCCGGGCGCCGCACCTACTTTTTACGACCGAATTTTATATTCTCACACATTTTCACATCGAATCCCATTTATTACAGTGGAACTTAAAACATCAATTAATTTACAACCATTATCAAACACAAATTGATCTACGATCAATAACTTCTTCAATTTGAAGTATAGATTTTTTTTGGGAGGGGGGGGGGGGGATACGCGCGCGATTTTCTCGCCAATCACTGTACTTTTACATTAGCCGACGACCCGCCCCGCCCCCTCACATCAACATATTTCTCCCGATCACCCGTATGCGTCATGATTTTTCCCGTCATTATCCACAAAAAAAATCTATACTTCAAATTGAAGAAGTTATTGATCGTAGATCAATTTGTGTTTGATGATGGTTGTAAATTAATTGATGTTTAAGTTCCACTGTAATAAATGGGATTCGATGTGAAAATGTGTGAGAATATAAAATTCGGTCGTAAAAAGTAGACGCGGCGCCCGGGATTCGAACCCGGGTTCGCTGATCCACCGGGCAAGCGCGCTACCGCAGAGCCACCGCCGACTGATAAGAACTGGCTGCCATACTACGTATATACGCTCGAGCGCTCAAAGCAAGACTTTCCGGAATTTTTTGGGGGGGTTTCTAGGGGGCGTTGGAAAAAACAAAAAAATACGGGTCAAATAAATTCATCCAAAGAGTTCGTATGAATTTTTTCAGCCCGATCGGAGGCGGCAGCTTGGGAAGTTCCCCTTGTCAGTAAAGAAAAAGAAAAACAACGCATCCTCTGTGTACTGAAAAATTTCACGCAAAATTTCACGCAGATCACGATTCGTGCAACCAAAATTTCTGAAATCAACCCTTAGCTAAGATATTTAACGTTTTTCAATGCGTAAATTCAAACCCCCCGGCTCATAGAAAAACGAAAGTCTACGCGAGTCAATTTGCACTCTAAAAAACAGTCTGCGCTATGAAAATGTAGCAGCCACAATCTCGGTGCTTCGGCTTAGCCGTTACACTTAGCTGTTAACACTTTGAACAACACAAGGAGGGAAAGAACATTGCTCCATCATGACTGCCTAAACCGTTTGTAGTGCGCGATTTGATTTGGGTAGAATACATTGTTATTCTTGTGAGCGGGGAATGCATAATTCCTCTAACCAATGTAAACTAAAAACTTTAATATCTTTGTTAGGAGTTGATTTCAGTGATTTTCTTTGTGCGGATTGTGTTATACGCAAAATTTTAATTCGGAAACATGTATTAGAATGTTAGAATACGCATTTTGTCTAAAGGTCCATTGATTGTTAATTGGTCTTAACGTGGAGATTAAACTCTTCACATTGTGAAGAAAATCAAATCTTTTTTTAGCTTTAGAGGTTAGAAAATGGAACGCTATCAACCTTGTATGCTCACCCACCGAGTAAGATTAAATCACTTTGTTAGCTTGATGTCTCGAAAATATGCAACAATAAAAAAACATTCTTACAATCAACAAGAATTTTAAGGCTTCAAAAATCGGTCTAAATCTTTGATAGTTTAAATTATTAACTTATTTATTGTGCATCTAAACTATAAAAAAGATAATTTAAGCATAAACTTTTCACAAACCATTGAACGAATTGACAACAACACGAATAAACCATGATGACTCGTTTACTTCTTGCTGATGTCCCCACTTAAACGTTAAACTTTGATCCGACGCACCTCTTTTGCTTTTCTTCAAGACTGAATACTTAACTTTTTTCATATTTATGGTTCATTTCACCTCGTGACATGAAAGTTTCTACAGACTTGTACAGACACGAAATTTCTTTTGATGAATGTTGAATTGTTGAGTTCACCATTTGAGCAACCAATCGAATCGAGAGCCTCAAGACACATGGTTGCAATATTGCGGAAATTTCACGAAATCTTTTCGTAAATAAAATGTGAAGCAAGCTTTTTTTTTATTAATTTTTTTTTTTATTTCTAGAGGACCCCCCAGAAAACAAGACACATCGATGTATCGATACAATTTTTCTAAAACACTGATTTTGTTCCTGAATTTTGGTAAAAAACAAGGAAAATTAGCGCGCGAGCATATTACAGCAATTTTCTCGAAAAGTATCTCATGAAAATCCAACAACAACAACAAAAGTCTTTAGGTTAAAATACGAAATATTGCATTTAGACTTCCTGCTCCCTTCACGCTCTTATAACCTCTCACCATAAATTGTACCGAACACTTATCAAGTGGATTGCCGATCACTCCAATAAAAAACGAGAAAGTAAAAAGAAAAAAGAAAAAAAAGAATTGTGAACAGAGTTGCATGCTATTCAAGAATAATTAAGAATACTTTGTGTTAAAACTGTTGTGCTGTGGCCATTTGTTCTCGTTTACTAAAGCTAATTTTTTCATCTTCCTTTTTTTATACCGCTGTGCGTTTACTTACACGAATTAATAAGTATTCCACTCAAAGAAAGGTGGTGCAATCAAAAGGTGCGAGCACCCACGCAGTGCAACACTACATGTTCGTGAAGCAACTATTCCAACGTCTGTGCGGTGTTTAAGTATAACCGCAGCGTTGAAGGCGAGCTACTTGCGCGTTGCTGCTGCCAATTCTAACTCAGTTTTCTCTCGTGTGCTAATCGTGCCTTTTCAATTATTTTCCTCCTCTTTTGTGATCTACGCTATGGATTTACAAAAATCATAGGTCTAATTATATAGTTTTTAGAGTGCCTCACATACTTTCTTATGAGGAAGCTGCACATGTAAGACCTTGACCTTTTTCATTGCAGTAAAACTTCTTAATATTTAAGCAGTAGATAGCGACTACTTATTTAATGTATCAAACCATGCTATGTTGCATTGAAGAATTATAAAGATATACTCTAGGCACATATCGACGCAGTGGCGTGGTGTGGCGTGCTTTGCGATATATCGGATCAACCGATATGTCATTTAAACCTATGGAAAATGATCGATACACAGGGTGTTCGCAGCGAAAACCTTAATAATCGATTCTTTACTGCAGGTTTAAATGGCATATTAACCGATGCATCGCAATTTACGCCACGCCACTGATCGATGGTGATACTTCCGAACTACGTAACTCGTTTGCGGTGTTTTCAATTGGACGTATTTATGCCAAAAGGAACAATGTGCATAGGTTTTGCGTGCGACATAGTTGTTTTTAGTATAAATACGTCCAATTTTCCACTCTAATTTCATCTTTTTGAAGGAGAACAAATTAACATCATTCTTCGGAGTTTCCACAGAATTTTCCTCGCACAAAGAAAGAAAATCACGGAAGTTTTTAAGAATCAACGTTGAATAGTTATCCAACTTAAAAAATGAGGTAGGTATGACAGGACGTCTGCAACGTCGTAAACCAAGACACGTGGTTTGAAAATCTCACCGTCGGCGCGCGTCGTGCTGCCAGCGCGGCATGCGCACTGGCGCCTACAAACCTAACAGGGATACTTCACGCATTGCGCAATGCGTGAAGTATCCCTGTTAGGTTTGTAGGCGCCAGTGCGCGTGTCGCGCTGGTCGCCCTCGCCTGCCGCGCGCCGAAGCGTGCCACGGCGTCGTTAAGCCAACACATGCATTGTGATGAGGAGACAACCTATAGACGCATTTAGTGTGACGTCACATCTCGATTTAATTTCAATATCTCGAAAGTCGAAATGTGCCCCAACAAACGAACACAACGTTCGTCCGAAGACTAAGTACTATGTCACGAGCTCATTATATTATCAATTCGTGTGTATGTGGTCTCAAACGTTTTGGAAAATAACTAGCTTTCATAATTTTACGGTCTCATTGATTAATATTACAGTTTTGGGCTGGTTAAAGCATTCTTTCATCAATTGTTCATTTTGGAGGTTATATGTTTGTTTATTGGGGCACATTTCGACTTTCGAGATATCGAACCAGATATCGCTCCGTGACGTCATCACTAAATGCGTCTATAGGGGAATGCACATACTTGGCTGTTAGTTCCGATTAATCTCGCCACTCTCCCATTTGTCACTTTGCAATCCTGAGTGAAGCATTGAAGTTTCAATTTTTACTAATCAAACAAATGGCTGGATTGAAACTGAAGTTTTCGTCAAGCGAGGCGGGGCGGGGGTAATATGATTTGCTGGGATGAAAGCAGTGGCGAAGCGTCAACGATCGATTATCGATATTTCTCCATTTGCAGCTATGATAAAAGATCGGCGTTCCTTGCGGACACCCTCTTTATCGATCCTTTTCCATAAGTTTAAACGACAGATCAATCGATATATGGCAAAGCACGCCACGCCACCTGATGATATCCCGGGAACGAGATTACTTTGGTCCCTAAGTTTTCACCATCGGCTTCATCAATTGATGAGGAAACACGCATTTCCATTCCTACCAGTGGCGAAACCAAAATAAGGTGTTCTTTGCGAAAATCCTGTTTCATCGACCTTTTTCCGTAGGCTTAAATGCCAGATCAATCGATGTATTGCAAAGCATGCCGCGCCACTGATTCCTAACAGCACGTAAAGCATTTAAACTTTTATGGGAGTGACTTTTTTTACGGAGTTCATTTGTTGCAATGAGAACACCATGTCCCTTTTGCTGAGAGGCACTCACTAATTTATTGAAGTGGGAAACCCTGTTTTCCCAACCTTGACGCGACTTGAAGTTCAATGCTGCTGACTCACTGCGCCCGGCGAGCGGGTTTCTAGTGCATTTCCATGCTTAGTCGCAGCTAACTCGCTTCCTCAACTACGCAGTCACCCTGAAAAGAGAAAGATGGGGAAAAAAATCAAGCAGTGAGCGATCATTTCCACCTTTCCCCCCAAGTTTCCGCGAACCAACTTCCGTCCAGTTACGAAACCTAACTTTCACGGGCACGTGCAGTTTGTTTAAAAGTGTTCGCGGAACCTTGAATTACTTTCACGGACTCAATATTCACTATCCACATCCAACGTTATTTCGAAAAAGCGCAATTAATATCTCGCTCAACAAAACGTTTTCGTGAAGAAGTATATGAGATTAAACGCTTGATCAAGAGCCTGATAATTACCCACGATTGAGGAGGAGCTTGAGGGACAGAGCGCATAAAAATGGTTTTTGAAATAGATAAGATTATCATGAACTCGACGAAAACTAGTTTGAAAGTATATTCTTTGAAAAATACCCGACTAAAATCCAACTTTAAAGCATTAAAAAGTGAGCTTAAACTTCCTTTCCGCTATAAGGCTCCATGGAATTTTGAAACATTGAACACGTTTTTCTCAAAATAGCAAAAACTGCACTTATGCGTCTTACCCTCCAAGCCCGCAATTACAGTGTGGTACGTAATGCAATATTAAGAGTCATAAAACTTGAGCCAGGATTTTATTTCGGGGGGGGGGGGGCTGGCCGACTGAGGGTGGTTCTCCTCTACAGATTATGGGGGGGGGGCAGAGGTTCAGGTGTCCTCCCCCAGAATTTGTGGCAGAAATTCTGCTTTCGGGGGAGGGGGCTTGAGCCCCCCAAGCTCCCCCGTCTCCCTAGCTATGCACCTGCAAAGAGTAAAATATGTCACGCTTAAAAACTAAAATCTGACAAGGCTGGTTGAAAGAATATCCAATGCTGAAATTGTAAGAATCTAAGAATAGTAAAGCTCACTGCGGTACAAGCAAATGTAGTCTCATTTTTTGCCGTTTTGAATATTCTGCACGAAACCTCCGCAATTAGGTATCTTCGTTTTAAGGAGCTTCATGAAGCTTCAACGATGCCTCTGTGTCGTCGGTAACACCGTACTGCGCCGCGACGCGCGTCCCGGGCAGGCAGCGTAGCGCGCGGATCTGCCTCAGAACGGCCGGCTCCGCTCCCCGTCCCCCGATGGTTTTTCCCCGTTTCACGCCTTAAATATCGATCCCACAGAAAAATTCATAAGAATCATTTTTGTTCCTAATAAAATTTCCAATCTTCCTGTTGTAGAAAAATTACGCTAACATTAGCCGTTCAGTAGTTATTCAATATTCAAAATTTGGGGGCCCCCCCAGGGGGCTCAGATTTTTGGGGTCTATGTCTAAATCGAATGTCTATAGGGTAGAGATGAATCCCTGAAATTTTCATGCTTTCTTCCAGAAGTGCACGATTGTTATGCTTAACGGCCCCACTACACATTGTGCCCAAAAATTTTAGTCTTTTATATGAAAGAGAGGATAGTCGTCGAAAGAAAAACAATTTATTTGTTTTGTCTATTGTTATTTTCATCCCCGGTTTTTTTTTTTGTGTACAGTTGAAATTTGGGTGAGCAAGTTCTTTCATTGCAATTGTGCTCATCGTCTTCAGGGAGCTTAAAAACGTGCCTACATAAAAAACAGCTGAGCGCTTCTCTAATATGAACGTATTGGAGCTTTCCCACTTTTTTTTGTTCCTGTATTTGGTTCTATATTAATAGAAAATATATTATATAGAGGCCTGTGGCCGCTACGCTGCCACCAACCACTGCTACACTTAAAAAATAGTAGAAAAACCACGTTCATGTTATTTAAGAGATGAATAGATTCCAAAGCTGACGGGTGCATGCGAAAGAAAGTATATTTGTCTCTAATTGCAACGTTGTGTACCAATTTTTATGTTTTATTTTTGTACACCGGTATTTTTGTAATCCCTATTTTATCATTTCCTTTCAGGCAAATCTGTTATTCAGTGATGATGTTGATTTAGACAAGGACAAGGAACCATTACCATCAACTTCTGCAGGTAGTCTTTTGAATCACCGCGCTGCATTAGAAATTGATGCACCTATTCAAGATGATGGCTTTGGTGGGAATTTAGGCCAAGATATGATTGGTTAGTACCAACTTCTTTTTTTCTTTAGCTCATTTAATTGCTTAAATTCTAAAACTGTGAAAGAAATATGTTGAACTGAATTTTCTCAGCAATAATGAAATACACCGAGTCCTGAAGCGCTCATTCCCAATCTACCATAAAATTTTTTTAGAAATTCAAGCCTTTACCGATACTCACTGGTGCTTGGTGCTCAGCTGTACTTATTTTTGCATTTCTTTTGATTTGGAATAAACGGTCACAGACAGTTCGGGCAACAGAAAATTCAAGGGTCAAAGAATAAGGAAAGAAACTTGACACCCTGAACAAAATTTTCATGTGCATTTTGTACATGCACTTTGTACTGTGCTTTTTGAAGAAGCAAAACATGGCAACCCCTCTTAAAGATCTATTTTTGTATCTTTACTGTTCAATTTCACTCAAAGTCAGCCAAAATTGTCTTTTATATGATGCTAAATAAAACGCCTCCTCAAACCTTCCTTGGTTATAATACAAACTGCAAAGGAGCTGATTAAGGAATGACTGTGAATGGAGCCCATTGCTCCGATATGGTGCTAGTGCTTCTTGTTGTTGATAAATCTATGACCCTGTCAATGCAGAAGTTTGCATTTGAAGGTTTCAACATGGTTTGTCAACAGGAAGAGGAAACCTTCATAACTTTAGATCAGTAATTTTTTTCCAACTTCTTTTTATCTGAAACTAGAATTTTACTGTTTGGTATACTTAATTGTTGCGTTTCATTCATACAATTTTACTTTAAAAGATTCTTATCACTAAAATCTAAATTTTTACCAGTTCTGGAACCATTCATTTCTACAATAAAGTATTTATAGCCCTCACAGGCGCTAGCCTATCAAAACATTTGGAAAACTGGAGAAAGTTAAATTTAAAATTAGATTTAACGAAGGAGCAGCATTACCACTTGATAGTTAAATTTTGAATGTTTCTCATCTATCAATTGGTTTTGTTTACTTTGACAGCAGGAGGGTTGTTCGAAGGTGGCTTGTTTGATGATGCTCCTATGCCAGAAGTTCCTGCTGTTGACACAAGCTCTGTGGCACAGCTGGATATGCCTCAAGAACAACCTGCACATGCCGCAGACAGTGATGATGATGACCACTTCGACCATGCCATGCCTAGTCCTGGAGCACCCAGTTCGGACGGTTCTCGCCCGGCTTCACCGTTAGATACCAACAATATGATGCCGCCCCCGCTCCCGCCTCAAGCACCCACCCAAGAGGCACCTCCGCTTTTTCCAGAGCCACAAGAACCTGAACCAGCTGCCGATCATACGACTTTACTTCAGAATGAAGAGGAAAGTTTTGCACTTGCTCCCGTAGATGCCTCTGCCCTCAAAGGTATTCATCCCTCTAATTTATATTTTTTTGTGTGTTGAGCGTAGGAATTCTGCTGAGGATTCGCAGATAAAGTATGAATGAAAGTAGATTATTAATATCTTTCTCTCAGAAACTTTACCTTTCAGTTTGTATAAAAGGAATTTCAGAAATCAATATCTGAACAAGATATTAGCGTGGAATTTTAACATTAATCCAATAACAGATAGGGTGTTGGAACAACTGACAAAAGAAAAGAGCCAAGCGACTGATGTATCATCACTGAACATCTACAAGCTTAAAGTAGCCCTTCATAACAGCCCAAAGTTTTTGGCCTTTAAGCTCACAACTTATTAGTCTCACTATCAAAATTACGGTTTTTCTCTTTTGTAATTTAATCCAAAAGTATAATTAAATTCTCCGGCTTAGCATATACCAAGACTCCTTTATAAACCAGATAAGTTCCAGCTTCACAGAAAATCATTCTTAGACACTACAAAAACCTTTTATCTCTTTAAAAGTGGTTCCTTCAAAAGTTAGTACCAGTTCATCTGGCTTTCCCCTCCTTCCACTTAAATTCATACAGAGCTGTAGAATATACACTGCTTTCGAATATTTATACAGATATATATCGGCCATTATTTTTTTTACTTTGTGTAAAAGCTATTATTTAAAAATGTGTAGTTGTTACAACTCTTAACCGAATTTCATCACTTACAGGGCTGACCAAAACGAAGAGGAAAAGAAAGCTTATTGTCGATGAAATCAAAAATATTTCGGGAGAAGAGATGAAAGCGCAGCTCTCAGACACTAGTGATATTGTTACAACGCTAGACTTAGCCCCACCAACGAAGCGGCTAATGCACTGGAAGGAGACAGGTGGTGTTGAAAAACTTTTTGCCCTACCGGGACGTCCAATTCCTGCCCGAGTTTTATTCAAGGTAAAGATATAATTTTGTAAATCATTGCGAGAGAAACTTAGTTTACTCGAATGTATGAAAAAGCTTCATACTTGCTTCCTTTCTCTGTAAAACAACTTGTGTAACAAATGTTTCTTCAATGAACGGGAAATTCGTATTTACGCATAGAAGATCGTTGATACCTTGGCAAGGAGTTGCTTTCACTAATTTTCGCTGCGCAAATTGTGTTCTATGTGAAATTTTGACAAGGAAACATGTACTGTATCGCCAGAGTTGCCACATCTGTGGAATACAGGATTGAGTCAGGAAAAACCTGGAAATGTCAAAGAGAATGACAAAAAGGAAAAGTTGTTGAGTCACCTTTACTTTCTTTCTGGAAAGGGCTTGATGTTTTGAAAACAAACAAATGTTGTCCAAAAACTATTTCAAATTATGTCTTTTAAATTATCTGGAATATCAATTAATGTCACAGTCCAAATTTGGCCAAGAAAATCAGGAAAATGTCAGGGCATTTCATTTCCTAAATTCTGGAACAACCCTAATTTATCACATCAACTTCAAAGTTTCAGTGTTGAAGTCCATTTATCGGTTGAACAACAAAAATGTAAGACGATTTTCATCGTCAAACTTCCAAAAAATGGTTAGAACTGGCACTGGAATGGTGGTGGCACTTGTTTAGAATCCAAAAAATCTTTAAGGCACCCATACTTTAGAGAACTAACTTAGGACTCTTCCAGAGATTTCATTACCAACCTCTCCTCAAATATTTAACCAAGCTTAATTTTTTCCAGAACTACCAGCGGCACCTAACCTCGAGGGCAGCACCCAATGAAGACTACAACGGAGCAGATAACGCTGCTGACCAAATGCCTCTAGATTTGATGAATGATGGCAAACCAGAGGCAGAAGTAGAGAAACCGGAGCCCGCAACTAGAGGTCGAGGCCGTAAGAGGAAACAGCCAGCGGAACCTGTAGTCGAAGAACTCCCACCACCGCCAACACCTGTAATTCCACCTCCAACTCCTGAACCGGCACAGATGCAAATGCCACCATCTGTTGGCGTTCCCGAGCCAATCCAGGACACAACCCTGCCGCCCATCCCGGAGGAAATAGAAGCACCCATGTCCGTTCCCCCGATGTCTGTTCCTCCAGCTACTCCTGCCCCTACTCCTGGAATGCCCTTAATGGAGGAACAAGCGCCAGCACCTTCTCCGGCTCCGTACCCTCCTATGTCTGAATTAATACCAGAAATACCCGAACAGGTTCGTATACATTTTTATTGTGTTGTCTTGCATTTCCTTTTAAAGATCTAAAGCTGTTGTCAGCATGTTTCCTTTTAAACTGGAGAAGAGTTCCGCGTTAGCTATTCCGAAATACTCTGTAGAAATGTCACGCCACTGACACATTGAAATACTTCATTTCAGAGTTTGGCCTTTGAGATAATTCGTCCAGGTTCGTGGCATGGTGGAACTAGCGTGTGATATGTGGCATTGATCGAGTCAAAAATATCAGCAGATTTCGAATTTTTAGCCCAATAAAAGGACCATAACCCCTTAAGCTTCTGCACATGAGTCTAAAGAATCACTCTCAACCCAAAAATTGGCAAAATTCAGAGAAATGAAAGAAGGATTCTTTTTGGAAATAAACATTGTACTTGATACAGAAGTTGATTACTGTATGTATCAAATGCAAGATTTTTTCTGTAGAGAATCGTCCTTTCATTTCTCTTAATTTTGCCAATATTTTGGTTAAGAATGATTCTTTAGGCTCATAAACCGGGGCTATTGTCCTTTTTCCAGCTTAAAATTCAAAATCAGCCAAGATTTTGATTTAATCAATGCAATCTATCACAAGCCAGTTCCACCATGTTAGAGAGCGGGAAGAATCTTCTTAGTATGGAAGTATTTTTCAAACAACAAAGAATGTGTGAGTCAGAAGACCACTCCATTTCCTCCCTTCTCCGATGCCTTTTCCCGAAAGTAATTTTTTATGAGCTCTGTCAAAATGGATGGAACCAATCTGACTATTTAGAGGAAAGAAAGGCAGAAGTTTTTTCAGTAAGATGCTCTCAAAGGCCCAGACTTAGTTTGGAATGTAAGACACCTGTGGATACTCATTTCAAGCGAAAGGTGGGAAGTATCTCAATTAATGATAGGAAACTCACAAGTAGGTGTCAAGTAATTTTAGTTCTCGTCATATCGTTAGTAGATTCTCGTTTTAAGTAAATTCTAGTTACTCTTACACAAAAATTTGGCAGATGTGATTGGGACCTGAAGGATTGCAGCATGAGCGAACTCATTTTCGAATCACTATTGGGGTTTAGACACTGGAGGTCCAAATTGTAGTTTCTTACTTTGAGAACTCATTGTAATCCATCATTATTCTTTTAGAACTCAGCAGATTTAATATTCATCGTCAATGCATTGAATGACATCCTAAATTTTTCTCAGGAAAATGAGGGAAAGTCGAGTTTCCCAAGAGATTTTCACCCCTGGTACTGTGGATCTGTTGGTTCAGTTGACAATCTAGTATTACAAATGGTCATTCATACATTCCTTTTGTGACTGTTATTTCATTATTCTGTTCGTTTTTATTGATTATTATTATTTATCGTTTATTAGGCTTTACCTTCGGAGCAAGAAGCACCGTTAATGGAAAACATGGGCTACGAAGATTCAGCACTGCATCCAATGATGGCGAACATGGGTTATGATGAAACCCATCCGCCTGCCACAACACCTGGCGCTATTTCTGAAAGAGGGCAAAACACTCCATGGCACGAAGATTATGAGCTCCCCGTTTCAGTCGGACCGGTATGTTCTCGTATATTTTTTTAACTGTCAAACAATTCAACTCTATAGAGTTGTCGACCATCACACTGGTCATCTACATTGAAAATATTTGATTCTGAGGTGCCATCTATAGGTGAAATTGCAGCGAAACTTGTTTGCCAAACCAGATTTACATCTCAAAAGGAGGTTCTCAAAAGAAATGTGAATATTGAGTTGGAATTTTATCTGTAGGTATCAGAGATGAACTGAAAAATGATACTTCAAAAGCAATCTCCTTCCCTCATTTTTGTTTTGACTAATTATTTGTTTATACAAAGGCTGAACGAAAAGCAATGCGTTCTTGTAGACAACTCGCTAAAGTAATGTGGAAAGGTCCTGAAAATGTCTAAGCCTTGCACAATTTCTCTCGAAAGACTTAAATATAAAAGAGAAGACAAAGGACACACCAAAAATGAATCTTTTGGAAGAATTTTGAAAAGATCCTCATTTTCTGGTGCTTCTAAGGTTTTGTAGTCTTTGTGACTTTTCTTTTTTTTTTTTTTTTAATCCAGGGGAAGAAAACCCAAAAATTTGCAAATTTGAACAAAAATTTAAGTTTTGCATTCAGGCAAGTGTTTTTGTTTGTTTGTATCAAGTTTTGTGCAGAACATTTCAAATGATTTTTTCTCCCCCATCATTTAGGCTGACGAACAAGCTGTTGATGAAACTATTGAACAATTTGAAGAGCGCGTCTTGAACAAGCGAGCAAGTCAGCTCTACCACTTGATCAAAACAAAGTATGATCAAGGTGTTGATAAGTTATGCCTCTCTGATCTCACCCATCGAAATAACCGCAAGCAGGTAATTTCCGCTAACTTTTCTTCTAAGGTTCTTTTGACCATGTTTTTTTTTCTCGTCTTTCCTTATTTTACTTATGTCTTACCAGTCTCAGTAGTGTAAAGGTCAGGGTAGTCCCTACTTTTCAGAGGAAGACTGATGTTGGTAAAACTAGCATTTTTAAAAACACATGGCATTTTGAAACGTAATAACTGAATTACTGAAAATTATGTTTGTGTGAAATTCAGGTAATATGTTTACCAATAGAGTAATCCTTTTATGTAATCCTCATCTCTTTGTTTTCACATCTCATGCTTTGAGCATGCAATAATTTGTAGTAGTTCCTCTACCCAATGTAATTTGGTAGATTTTCAGGGAACCTCTATTACCTCTGTGATATCATAACCTAAGGATCCCTTCACCTTGTGTAATTTGGTGAACATTATTCGGAACAAAATTTCTAGAGGTATATAAGAGTACATTTGGGGCTTACAGAAACATGTTGCTTAATTAATATGTTACAACGGATTTTGTAACTTGCCTGTGTGCATCTCCACACAGCGTTGCGAAATTAGTAATTTGGTATCTGTCTTTCAAGTATGACATTGCATGATATACAACTGTCCTATGTATGTACTTATCCTGTAAGCCCCTGTTTTTCTGATAACATTTGCAGTTCTGGGTGACTTAATTTTGAATGAATTAAAGCAAAACAGAGGTGTAATTTTGCGCTCAAGGGTTATCACTGTTTTTTGAAAGGTTTTGCTCGATCAAATGAATCTGCCAAATTTTGTCAGATTTTTTTTTGCTAAACAACTTCTCTTTTTGTTTTCAGGCTGCTCAGAAATTCTACTCTTTGTTGGTGCTGAAAAAATTCCAGGTTCTTGAACTAACACAGTCTGAATCTTACGCCGAAATCGGCATCACCAGGGGCTCTAATTTCTTAAATCCTGTTTTGTAAATTTAAGTACCACACAGCATCAGGGAAATAATTTGCTTTTAGGTTGGTCAATTTTTCTCTGCCAAGTGCATCAGCAATGGAACCATGAGCCCTAGTTATCTTTTTTTTAGTGATTAGTATTCAAGTTGATTTTCTTACCCGCTGCTATTCCTCTCTGAATACTCTGGACTCTTGTGTCTTCTTTTATTCTTAAATATTCACAGAATTATTTTTCTTTGCAATTGTTAGAACTCAAGTTGATTTCTCTATTCACTTTGCCGTTGTTACGTTGATGTCATTCTCAAATATTTATATTTTTTCTTTTAGGTTTGACATAATTTGAATTTTGAATTCCAATCGTTGTTTTTAAGATATAGATTGATTCCCTCCAAGTACCATTTGGAGTCAAGAGTTTGTTTTATGGTTTTTTTTAAAATGAAACTCGTTAAATCCATTCCGTTCTTGTTTATACTGACCTCTTTTATTTTATTGACAAACCTCTGCTCAGTTTTTGTTTTATTTGACTTACCACTGTGTTCAGTGATGATTTCTATTGTCATATTTTGTTACCATTTTGTGCGATGATCTTTTTATTTTGTCTTGTTCTATAAAATGAGTTAATCATTGGTTTTAGGTACTTTAATGAAAAACAGAGACTTCAAAGACTTTTTTTTTTCATTAGTTCATCTGCACAAATGGTCCAGGGATTAGTTTTATTTTTTTTGGAATTATCTCCAGAAACATCACTTATTTCAATCACGTTATCAACTTCGATAGTTCAAACATTTTATTATCATTAGGTAAATGTAAATTGTTGCCTTTGTCAAGGCTTTTGCATATTGATTTTCCCTCCTCAGGTTTCAAGCATGCTGATTCGTGCCTGTTGGCTCCTTATTTTTTTCTCTCATTGTTCATTTCTGTTTCTCCCAAATATTGACTTATATTTTCTGCTGCAATATCTTTGCCTGCATATATTCATGAAGAAAATCATGGGCAGTCATGCTGAAAATCATGCTTGGTGCCAAAAATTGAGCAAACCCTGATGCTTTTAGTTCGTAGATATTTTCTGGTCGTCGGGAACTGATGAATAGGTAATTAAGCTCTTGAAATAAAATTGTATATAGTTTAGAATGATTGTTTAAAATTAAATTTTGTACAAAGCTTGTAATTTTTGTCTTAGGGAAATTTTTCAAATTTTAACTCATTTGTTTTACCGTTAAAACCAAAAAGATGAAGAAAGTAGAGAGTCAGTGCAGAAGGCAGATAAAATTAGGTGGACGGATTTATTTCTGTCTATACCTTGATTTGATTTTTTCTACTGTAATAACAAAAATCCTGTTTTGAGGTATTTTTATTCCGTGGAAAATGTAACTTGGAATTAAGGAGGGTGTAATATTTTTTTCCTACCTTTTTTTGTTGATATGCCACAAAATGTTTTTGACAAGGATAAAGTTGAAAAACATTTCCCTCTAAATTTTGGTTGTGAAAAAATTGTTTACTTTCATCTTTCAATATGACCCCAAAAGCGAAAAGAAACAAACTGTGTTGCGAAATTTCCTTCCATGTTTCACCTTTAAAATGAGAACTAACAACATTTTGTGAATGTTTGTCCTCTTGCTTGAGACTCTCTCTCAAAATTTCTAAAAATAATACAGAGAATATCTCATCTTAACAATAGAATAAGACTTGAAATTACGCAATGCAGTTTGTTTTTTTGTGTCAATTCCTTGTTTAAAACTTCATCCGTGCTAATTCTTGGAAGACGTTCAGTAAAGCTTGAATACATGCAAGACCAATCCACACTGGTCGGTCATTCTCGCAGAAGAGTTTTGAGACCCTACTGTGCATTGGTGGTAGGAAGTTTCAATGCAATGCGTTTCTTATAAGATAATCCAATGCTATGTCACATCAGTTGCATTAGAGTGCGGACCAGGCAGGGTAGTGGATTTCAGAAAGATGCGTTATGACTAATCTGTGTGGACTGGTTTTGAACACGAGGCGTGATTTTTAGTCGTACAGCGAAGCCGTATAGACTTTAGTTTTTCACCTTTCTGTATTCCTGTGCAAGCCTACTGGTGCCCCAACATTGGTGGCGGTGATACTTCTCTCCAAGAGCAGGAATTTGGTACTTTGTGAAAAACCCTTCAGTAAAAATTTGTTCACAAACAGTCTCCATTGGATACCCAGGAAAGTATTTCTAAGCCCCCAAAAAATGCCTAATTTGTAATTACTGTTGGAGGAGGGTTTTTGTTTGTCACGCGGTTCTACCTCAAAGCTGAAGCCTCAAGTTAGTCCCTCTACTTTTGTCCGTCTATGTAAATGAAAATTTATTTCAGTGTACAGTATTTAATTTTATTTGTGTGTGTTAAGCTATAAGATTTAGGTAAGTGAAGTCAAGTATACTTCACTTCATTTCAAAATTTGTATGTAATACATTCAAAGAGTTATATTTTTTACATGACTTTCTTTTCTTTTCACAGAATTTTCAAAGGTAAATCTTATGATCTTTAGCCGTAGGTATTTTAAATTGTAAAATTTTTATCAAACTTGTTGTTTTCTTCAATGTTTCACTTTACAATATACGGTACTTGTGAATTTGATACTCAGTTTCATTTATTCACTACTCAATCGCTTTAACTTCAATCAGCCTAACTGAATTTCTTCCTCCCTAATTTCTTCTCCTGTTACTTTTTTCCAACATAAACTAAGTTATGTGCTACAGCGTAAAGAAAGCGGCAAAAATACAATATCTAAAACCTTGCTGGCTCCAAAAAATTCATTTATACAAGTATGCATATATTTTCAAAGGTTTTCAGTCAAAAATTTAAGGCAAGAAAAGGACGGAACAAAAAATAGATTTGGGTCGATTTCTTAAACGTTTATTTAAATATTATATGTACAATTGCACGGAAATCAAAAACCTATGATACAAATTGAACACGTTAAGTTTCAAGTTTACAGAGGACAGTACAAACGTATTTATTCCTTGCGTAATGCTTGCTTTCTAAGGCTGAGATTACTGGAGATTTCTCAGAGGAAGGAAGTAATTGATTCGGCATGTCCTAAAAAGAATGAAAATTGAATTCAAGATGTAAGAGATAGACATATTTATTTTTGTACATACGGTAAGCAATATTTCTGTGCTTACGTTTGAAGAAGGGAAAAAATTCTCTGGTATTTGCCAGTATTAATGGGATGTCCCATCGAATACTTCAAACACTGACAAGCCATGAAAAATAAATGGTGTGGTAATTTTGTATCAAATGAACCATATCTACATTGAACTCTGGCAAGGCGAGACCTTATTATCATGAATGTTCATGGGCAAATGTCATTAACAGCAGGTAGAATCTCCAAGCGTTCTGCATGTTTTTTGTGCAAGATGATACGAAGATAGGTAATTTCAAACTTCCACCAAATTCAACTGAAAAATGACTCATGTGCAGGGAAGTCTTTGTCTCTTTTGCAATATTAAGTTTTAAACTTTCAGTAGAAGGAAGTCATCTAGTGCAAAAAGAAATAAAGTCAGCATATAAGGGCATACAACTGAAATGAGCACTAGTGCTCCTGTTCATTCAGAGGCCTGGTTTTGTTGAGTACAAAGCATATCTCCCCTTTGAATATTAGGAGGCAGGCCAAGTTGAAGGAGAAGTATTTCTCCACCTTCAAAATACTGCTAAGGAATAATGATGGCAAAAAACTTCCAAGTTTCAACAGGAAACCCCCCTCGAAACCTACAGATAATTACACACTTGAAGGGCCCTGCTCATGAATTTACCAACGGAATTTTTCAAAAATCTTAGATCCTTATTGATACTTCTCAGGACAGCCTCGGAACATTAAATGCAAAAACAAACAAAAGAAAAAATATTCTGGAACAGGCCTTTTACAATTTTTTAACCTCAAAACTTGATTTTTTGAAAGTAACAAAGGAGTTACTTGACATACTCATACACTGGACCCTTTAATTGCGATGAAAATCAGCCGTTACCTATTAAATGCAATTTAAAATTAGAACACGATACAAACCAAATGTACTGAAGACATGCAAAAAGGCCCTCTCAGTGAAAAAATAAAAAAAAAATGAGAGTAAAAGCTTACAACATTAACGATAACAGAAAGTACGGCTTGGAACTCTCACCAGATGATCTTTACAATATTAGAACGCACTTTGAATCAATTGCATGATGAAAATTAATTTTTCTCATCTAAAACTGATTTTTACGTAGTGCTTAACTATTCAGTTTTTATCTTGAGAGCGCCTTCATCCGACTTCATCACAAATGTAACTGTCCATGAGTAAAGGGCCTTTGCGTGTCGAGAGGCAAATTTTTGAGCTTGAGCATGGCTCATTATATCTTTCCATAAGTAGTTTTTCTCTAGATACTACGTTCTTTCAGCAGCTAATATCAAACGGCTGCGACTAAAGTTTGGTTCAAAATCAAAACGTATTTTTCGTGCTGAAATGTTGGTAAAACAATCCTCTAAGTAGTGACATCAATACCTGCTTTAAAACACGATGGCTCCTTCTCCCATGGATGATCACAACTAATAAAACTGTATTTTCAATTAATTTTAACTGAACTTGTTCCTTATTATTCAATGATACCAACACAAATGACGATGAGATCACAAATAAACGAAAATTCAGAACTAAAATTATTGATAGCAATAGCCTCATTCATTTCAGTAAAATGTAAAATCAAGACATGACATCCCGAGCATACAAAATCTGATTTTCAGACATTCATGAAAGACTTAGGATTGATTTTTTTTTTCAAAAAAAGAAAATAATACATGAATTCATCTGAAACCAGCATAATCTGATGAGAAAAGAAGAAGTGAACAAAATATGAGTAATCTTCTTGTCATAATCTTTCTGACGTTCATAAAATACAAAAATTACTTCTGTAAAAAAACCCTGTGACAGAGACTCACTGACTTTAAACAAATTAAATTTCAATAAATAAGCTAGCTTTGCAAAAGAAAAAAAAAATATTGTATATAATTGTAATCGTTTACAGGAATAGGGACACTAATGCAAGAGAAACAGTTTCCTGAAGAGCGAGTCATGCCACATTAGAATAAAAAATCTTAACTTGAGGTTCTAATGAGAAATAGTCAGCAGCAGTGCCTTAAAAAATAACCTTCAAGCAGTTTAGTTCATTTTTCTAAGACAAGAGCATATGTAATTGTACGAGTACAATATGGAAGATGGAAGATGGAGATTTCGCATCCCACAGGGATTTTCAATTTAAAAATTTATGATGACATAAAATTTCATGAGAAACATGATGGTGCCACTTGGTTTTCTGTGCACTAAACTCCCAGGCTCAGTTGGGGCCAGAATGGAGGTGATCACCAACGTCAGGGTGAGAGTCTACCTCTGTGTCCGATTAAATTCTCCATGCACAGGTAGAGAGTAGATACATCAGTAGGGTTAGTACTTAATAAGAGTGTTCCAAAGCTGCAGCCTTAGCGGCCTTACTAATGTATTTGCACCGTATCTATGCATGGAGAGTTTGACTGGACATAGAGGTGGACTCTCATCGTGATGTAGGTGATCCCTCCATTACAGCCTTAACTTTGAGAGCTTCTTTTGGGCTCGGGAGTTTGTTTCAGGAAAACCAGTGGCCCGATTCCATTTCTATGAAATTTTGTTTAAGAAAAAGTACCCAAAACTTGAATCTCTGCGACACGCAAGAGCTCCATTCTGAGACAGACACATGGCAGATCTAAACTATGAGCAACTTTTTCTCGAAACTATAATTTTGAAAACATATATGTACTTTGAAGAATTATAAATCGAATTTGATTGGACACTCTAATGATAACATGTTTGTAAAAGACACTTCTAGGCATTAGTCTTGACATCTTGAATTTGAGTTTTTCTGTACTAAGGTCTCTTTTTCTGTGGACTACCACATTTTAAGGAGATTATTCCTGTCATGTGGACGTGAATACTTGTTTGACTTGCATTTTAGAGTACATTGAGATTTTGTTTCAAAGTCAAAATTTAAAAGAAACAACAACGGGGAAAAAATCATTACTTCATTCCTTGGAAATGAAAACAAGATAGGAGACTTACATTTTTTGGCAAATCTAGTCTTAGTCGACAAGTAAAAAATAAAAAATGAAAATTAAGATTTACAACAACCTAACAACGAGACGAAAATAAATAATTTGAATAGTACTGCTTTCGAAAAAAAAGAACACCAAATTACGAATAATACAAGATACGCTTACGAAAAATGTAAAAAGTGCACGGCATAGACGGATAAATTCCTTAGACTTCACTGCTAACAGGCTCTCGAGCATGGTGGGTCCGCACATGTTTATTGTGATTGGATTTAGTAGTAGATAGCTTCCCACAAATGTGACATGAAAAAGGTTTGAAGCCTGTATGAATTTTGAGATGCTCACTTAAATAGTAGCTTCTATGAAATGTTTTTTTACACACCTCGCAGGTGAATCGTTTCTCTTGCTCATGTTCCCGAACGTGACGAATACAATTATACTGATGAATAAACTGCTTCCCACAATGATTGCATGAGAATGGTCTAGTTTTTGAGTGAGATCTTTCATGAGCTTGTAAATCCGTTAAATGAACAAAAGCTGCATTGCATAGCTTACACTTGTGAGGTTTCAACTTTCGCGACATGTGTATCCAACGATGAGCGTTGAGGTTCCATTTTGTAGTGAAGTTCTTATTGCAAATATCGCAAGAGTACGGCTTTTTGCCAGAATGTGTCTGCAAGTGACTGGCCAAGGAGGTTCTTAAAAATGTCTGTTTGCAAACTGGACAAGACACATTTTCCCTATTTTCGCGTTCTACTTTCGGCAAAAAGCTTTGATCGTGCATGCGTCTGATATGCCGTGTCAGACTTGATAAATGCATAAACTTCCTTGAACAAAACCTACAAGCTTTAGGTTTTCCATGTGTTTCAGCATGCCAAAAAAGTCTCTTTTTTGAGTGGAAAAGTTCACCACAGTCACAAAAGTAATCTTTGATTTTTTTGCCTAATTTTGCATGAACAACTCTTCGATGTTGGATGAGGTTGGAATAGCTTTTGAAGCAAACATTATCAGGGCAGAGTTTGCATTTAATTGGAGCTCTATTAAGGTGTACATTCATGTGTTCTTGAAGCTTCTGTTTGGTGACAAAAGATTTATTACAACTTGAACAAGAATATGGCCTTATTGATAAATGACGTTTTCGATGAAGCTGCAGACCTGCTCGAGTGTTAAAATATTTACCACAAATCGTGCACTCCAAGGGATGAACAGTGCGAACATGTGTTTTGAAGTCAATACTTGAAGTAAAAACTTCAAGACATGTTGGGCATTGGTTTGACTTCAAACTGTGGACTAGATTGACATGCTCTGATAATAACTTTTGAGACTCGAAGTCCATGCTACAGCAAATACATTGAAACCTCTTCTTATCATCACACTTTTTCTCATCCATCTCTGACGTAGTGCTGAAATTTCTCATGTCTTTGGAGCTTCCAGCAAGCGGATCTTCATTCTTGACAGAGCATGATTGAATGTGAATTTTGTAGCGGTCAGGGTGACTGAAGCTAGCAGAGCATGTCGGGCACTTCTCTGGCTTCACATCCTCTCCCTGTTCCCGGAGTCCTTTATTTTCAGCTTCTTGTTTCACTTCATATAAAATTTGGTAGGGTGGAGAGCTGTTGTCACACTGTAAACAGGACAAGAAAATATTGTTAGAAAAAACAGCACATTAAAAAAAGGAACCCTCAGATCTATTCCTATGCTCTTTGATTTTCCTGGGCGCTGGGAATTAATTGAAATAATAATTGTATCAAGAGACAAGTAGGCGAGCATGTTTATGATCTTTGGATACACTCACACAGATCAAAAAACTAAATACTTTACATCTAGAGGGCTGAGGAGAATGAAATTTCTTAAATGTTCATTTTCAAGTGATAATATAACGCAAAAATGAACCATTCCAAGTTGAGACATTAGGTATCTGCCAGACCAGTTAGCAGAGACTGCAAGCTTCATGAAAATTATAGCCCCCTGAAGTAAACTTCCACCAATAAAATAACCAACATTTCTCATATACTCCACTCAATGCTTGCTACCAACATTTCCCTGATTGCTACTGGAAATTAATACACTAAAAAAGGAAAACAACTGGAATAACTAGAAACTTGAAAAACCTCCATAGGTATAGAGATGATTCCATATTGATGGTGAAACTGTTAAACTAGGGATCTTGACAGCAATGTTTGAAAATTCAAGATCTCCAAGAGTTTGAAGAGAATACTACTATTTATTGGAATTTATTATGCAAAATTTTCAGAGAATGTTGTTGATAGAGTGAAGAAAATTTTATGGAAAAACGATGATCAGGCAGTTTTTAGAAAAATGAGACTTGACAAAAGATTACATTCCAAACCAAAATACAAGGTTTCATACTTTCATGATTGATTGGTTTAACACTGCCTATTGTGACAATACCTGAAGTACAACTATCAATTATTTTATGGAATGTTTACTACATTTTTATTGATAATAATAAAAAAACTAGGATAGTTTAATGGTCTGCCTTATCGATTACTTCATGATGTTTGAAGAAATTAATTGGAAAAAATCAGAGAGGTAAAAATACACAACCTAGCTTTGGTCGATGAAGGATGATAAAACTTACATGATTGCTCCACAGGGAGTTTTCACTCATACTGTCTTGACCAGAAAGTTCTCCATGGGGAGGCATCATCTCATCAGTTTCTATATTAATGATTGGTGAAAGTATCACAGAATCATCATCAATGTCATCAGGGTCGTCTACATCTTCCTCCGAGTCAAGAGGATCTCCTTGATGGAAATAAGACCCGCTTCCATTCTTGTCTTTACTGTGATGGTTGCTTTCCCTCTCATTTCTTTTAGCAGTCTGTGAGGAAAATAGGAAAATCATTATTGCAAGAGACTAGGTAACAAGAGAAAATAATAGGGTATGACTCACATTTCATTAATATTTTGACAGCTTTAAAATTCCCGAGAAATCTTTGACTGGAAACTGATACGTAAAAGCTATTTGGGCTCATTTATTTAGTGGTAAGAGCTAGGACATGATGTGTTAAAATTAGTGTACTTTGCCGAATAAGTTTATGCACCTTTAAAGAACGACTGAAGATCATGTGACGTCATTTATGCATTAAAAATAAATTAAAAAATCAAAATTATGAATCTTCTGTCGCAGTCTGAAAGTGCTTAAAGTTAATAGGCCTGGACTAAAGTTGAGTATCTTCTGGCAGAGCCAATATGACAGCAATTACACAGGTCTACACCAAAAAAACTACTTGAGATTTGATGGCAGATTCTAAGGTAATTTTCAGCATTATGGCCAAAAACGATCTGTTCTTTTCAAGAAAAAAAAAATGCTGTTCCAAAATAAATACATTTTTTCAGGAAACTGATGCATGCCAGAGACGAACCAAGCTAATTTACAGATTCAGCAGCCCAAAACACCAAATTAAATGTGTGTAAAATATATGTTGCATGCCTAAAAAGATTTCCATGTGAAGTCTGATAATACGATTTTCTTGGTTGTAGCGTACTTCATCCGCCTACCTACATATTTCTCAAATATAAAAATGGTTCGTTTGTTTTGCATCTGACGACTAAAATATTGTCTTATTATGTATCTGACAGTGCTGCTGCCATTTAATTTTTGCTACAAAAGCTGAAAACAACCTTAGCTTTATCTTGTCACCCACCAATTTTCCAAACTGACCCTGCACACTGCAGGAATTTGGTGGCCATATTGATTTTAATTTCTTCATTTCATTGTATTTTCTTCATGATCCTGATGTACTTAGTTATAATTGCACCAAAGTTATTTGAGCTACCATTTTTGCGCTAATCACCTCAAAAGTTTGAGTTACTTCTTACCCATTTCATTTCAGCGGAAGACAAGTGGGCATTGTGAAGAGTAATTTGTAGACATCTTCAAATATGCAAGAGAAGGAGGAAAATAGGAGGCAGGAGTCCATAAGAGCTACGTTTTTACCAGACTTCTCTCAGCTTGCATCTGTGTTAAGCCGGGATTTCATCCAAATGTTTATCAGCGCAGGTCGGTAGAGCCCAACGCCAATTGTTATGAGAGCCTTTGTTATAAGTTACTTTCGCCAGGTGACATCGCCGGACAGGCGGTACAGCCGGTAGGGGGGACAGCATTTGGAGGAAATCCCGGCTTTAGGGTGCAAATTCTGAAAGTGCTCTGCTCTATTCAGCTGATTTTTGGATTGCAAGAAACATTGAATAGAAAATAATTGTAACTCCTGAGGCAATATGCGCGAAAACGGTGGCTTGAAGAACATCGGCGCAATTGTAACTTGTCATCAGGATCATGAGATGAAAGTCAATAAAAAATTGAAGTCAATATGGGCACAAAATTGCATAAGCAGTGAAAAAAACTGAGGTCATTTCGGGACTCTGCACTAAAAATTACAGAGGGACCAATTTCCACAGCACTCTCAATTTTTTTTTGCAGACCTGTTACCGCAGGTAATTAAATAGCTAGTATAAGGAAAATTACCTCAATATCATCACAGATGACAAATTCTTCATCGTCACTATCTGAAAGTAGGCTTTCCATTGAGCTATGATGACTTCTTGGGCTTGAGATATTAGAGCTGACAGGAAAATCTCTGCAGTGTTCCGGAGCAATGAACATCTCATCGTCATTTTGACTACTACTAGCTGCTTCAGAGAAATATAATCCATTCTGAATATCAGTGCTGCTTGGTTCTTCCACTGGAAGTGAATCAGATGGAATGCTATTCACTTCAGTTTCGTTGTACTCATCTTGAGAAATGATCTGATGGCTATTAGAGATCACTGTCCCTATGTTTGTATTATGATTTTGATTATCAAGGTCAAGGAAATCGCCTTCACAATTTTCAGAGCATGGATTCGTTGCGTCTTGCCTTTCACAATTGTATCTGTTCTCCGCTTCATTATTATGAGAATCATCACCTTCTCTATTAGTTTTGTCTGCGCAGACGTTGGTGTCAGAGCTAGCATGAGTTGCCCCATTTTGGATATCACTGTTTAGAACTGGAGGAGGGTTAAAGGGAATTTCTGGAATTTCAGTAGTCTGGTTAGAGAGCGGATCTATTTCTGTTGTTCCACTACTCCTTTCTTGGGTATTTACTTGGCCATGAGGAAATGGGGTCATTGGAGGATATGATGTTGGCAAAGTTGGATAATCATAGTTATACACAGGTTGATAAGGATTGTAGTTGACAGGATACGGTTCAGGATTACCTGATATTTGAGGCAACTGCTGAGAAGGAGGGCTGACAATTACAGGAATCGTAGTTGAATTTGGGGGATTTGGAACATTTGCCGTAATGACCGTATTGTGATAGTTGCCATTGTTGACTGGTCCGTAGTTGTTAACAAACTGCTGATACATCACCGAAGGGACATTGTTAATGTTTCCATTGTCAGGAGAGCCGCTTGCTGGATCAGGCTTCTTGTTGATGGTGTTGACAAAAGCTGCTATAACGCTTTCCTTCGGATGAGTGTTGAGATGGTCAGCAAGTGTTATTCCACTTCGCAAGTACAGAGTACAGACGGGGCAACTAACTTGATCATCCATTTTGGCTGAAAGGCAGTGATCAAGTGAGCAATGATAAGTAAAATTTTAGGAGACAAGTCAGGAACGAGAACAATTTTCAGATTCCTTCAGACGGTTTGAAGAGAGGTTGAAAGAATCCTTGATAAAAACTGGGAGACCTTCCTGACCAGACAACTAGTTTTCATGGATAGTGGCATTGCAGAACACACAAGGCGATGGTTAGAAAACTTTTAAACCACTTTCCTACGGACAAATGAACACTTAGTACAAGAATAAAATACTTTACACGGTTTAGAACTGAAGAAAACAGGCCAGTCTA
Source organism: Bemisia tabaci (assembly GCF_918797505.1). Taxonomy (NCBI): domain Eukaryota; kingdom Metazoa; phylum Arthropoda; class Insecta; order Hemiptera; family Aleyrodidae; genus Bemisia; species Bemisia tabaci. The sequence continues at coordinate 4,108,760 of NC_092793.1, forward strand.
AGCCCTAAAAGATGTCTTTAGGAGCTCAGTGGCCATGTTTTCACACTTCGTATGTCAATAATGCAATCGTATCAAAATCGTGTAGACAAAACAATCGACAAATGAATTCCAAACAATAGATATGACGTCACAATTGTGATAAACTTCAGAAAGTTTATGTCTACAGCTTCAAATTTCTCCATTGTCTACAGCAAAACATAAAATAGAATCTAAAAAAACTCTTAAGAGCACTTTAAAATTTTGATCTGTCTTTCAAATATAATTTTAAAATTTTTAAAGTTTTGGATTCTTATGCTGAGAGGATATGGTTTAATGAAATAATGTTCTTAGGGAAATTTGCGGATCTGAAGGTACATCACCGAGGTTGGTAGTCGTGGTCCTTCTGTTTTGACTGTTTTGAAGCCTATTTCAGAAGTGTGTGAAAATCGTGGAAATGGCGGACACGTAAGTTAAACAATTTTGACTTTTTATCTACTTTAATCCTCGTTCTTAGCGAATCATTTTCCTAGCCAAGTCTCTGCATCAACTTAAGTTGCATTCGAAATTATGATTAATGTCAATTGCTACCTGTCAATAATGTGAAACCCATCACTGACGCACCGGGCCGAATCGTGGTTTATCCCATTTCTCGCCAGCCTTTTGCCATTCAGAGACCAGAACTTCAATTTGTTCATTAACATTGACAAAATTTTCTGCCATCGTTATTTCTCTAGTCACAGTGGCCAGTCACCACCTCTATTCTTCTTACTATTTTTGAGGAACTTAGTTGCGTCGGGGTCAATGCGACTCCCCCAGGCATGCTTGACAGCAGCCTTTAGCTCTTTAGGATTTCTCCTTACTGCCAGTTCCTTTTGAATCGCTCCTCTTTCCAGTTTGAAAAGTATGTTATCCATCACTTTTTTCTATTTCATGAAAATGTGAAGATGAGTTCATGTACATTTGGTTGAAGGAGAATGTAAACAAAATTCCCATGTGTAGATGAATACCAGCATCGGATTTTGAGTCTAGTTATGCCTAGATTATTGTCTTTTGAGTTACTTATTATAAGTATTAACGATTCATGACTAGCCGTGTCACCTCCAGTGGGCTGGTTTGCTTTCTTAGCATGGGTCTGGGTCATACCTAACCTCATTCTTTGTAATAGCAAGTGTCAAGCCAACCACGCAATGAAGACTTCTTAAATTTTGGTTTAGTAACCTTGACAAGAATTTTTTGTAAGTGATGGTGTGCTTTAATTTTACAGTCCAGCGAAGAGTCCTGCAAAACCCGCAGCCAAAGCAGGCGTCAAGGCTGCGACCAAAGCAGCAAAGGCTGCTGGAGCTAAAGCCGCTGGTAAAGAAAAGAAAGTTGTCAAGAAAAGGAAAGTAACTGCAAAGGATTTTCCAGCTAAGAAATTACCAGCAGTACCAGAGTCCATACTCAAGAAACGTAAACGCAGGGATGAACGGACACAGCGTCAACTCTTCCGATCAGTCAAGGTGCAAATTCTTTTGTTTATTTCAATCAGCAAGTTTTTCTTAGAAAGTTTTCTATGGGGTTGGTTGGAGAGTAATTGGAGATGATCCTAGGTTACAGGCTCATGAATGTATCTTATTAACATCCCAGAAAACGAATTTACCGTCCGGAGCAAAAAGTCTGTCAGTGTATAGTTTTCCAATTTTCAATTTATCTTTCCTGCCCTTTGGTTTAAGCACATACTTCTATTATCATAAAGGAAATTGGGTTGGAATTTTATCTCTAATGAAAAGTCCAAGAGGATTTAAACCTCATTTTTTTTATAGTTTCTGCCAACAATTCTTTGGATAAATTTTGCAGACTGCATATTGGGCTGGATTTAACTATTTCCAGACTTTCATTTCCTTTTTTATTCTATATTTCATATCACAATAGAGTTCTGTCATCGTATTGAGCAACACAGCTCCATTCTAATCAACTGCATAGGTTGATGTCCAGAGCAAGATCTCGGTAACTTCAATGCAGATTTGACAATTTTTCTTCTGTTACTGAAGCTCCTGATTTCTCTCATGCTCTATTTTTTTAGATGCTACTAGAAGTATGACTTATTTACAAGTTTCACTTATTTTAGAGGGAAAATATTCCCCCAGTCAAAATAGCTGCTGTAGTGGAAGTGACTGGGTCAGTTGTGCTGGTCACAGAATTGGATTTTGATGCTTGATTCTTGTAGATTACCTAGTAACAATAATAATAATATCAGTCCAAACAGCAATTGTATGTTGAATATTAACTGTGATATGGTGCCTTCAAAAACTTGATTTGTGATGTAATCCACCACGGTAGTAAGTATGTGCCATGTTGTGCTCAACCGCTGTGGTTGACGTCAAAAACCCGACTTTTCAAAGGGTGTTATCTCTGTTAATATTGAACATAGAAATTTTCTGTTTGGACATATCTTATTATTTTTAGCTAATCTACAAGAATCAAGCATCAAAACACAATTCTGTCACCAGTAAAACTGGCCATTGTCCCTCAGTATAGTTCAGATGCATTACATTCTCATGACCAAATATAACCTTTCGTTCTCAAAAATCTAGTGTTCTCATCCATATTCATACTTTTACAGGGTAACCTCAACAGGATTAAGAAACGAAGAACTATTTTCTTGCGAGCTGAGAAATATGTTAAGGAATACAGAATGAAAGAACGAGCTGAACTTAAAATTGCTCGTGATGCCCGTAAGCGCGGCAATTATTATATTCCAGGAGAAGCCAAATTGGCTTTCGTCGTCAGATTGAAGGGGTAAGTTCAAGAATCCATTTTTTCCTGAAATGCTTGGGATACTTGCACCTCTTTTTCAGCTTTTCTCGAGGCCTAACTACCCATCCCCACAGCTTCAAATGTAGATGGATCTCTCTTTTTCTAGGAACTATAAATAAAGTTACGAAGTTCCTCCAAATAGTCAAACATTATACAATTAGGAAAATTCTACATTCTGCTTGATTTTTGGTAGACAGAGTCGAGTTGTAGGAAAGTAAGATCATTGAATAATTTTTAAATATTAAAAACACTTACATCAATTAAGTGTGTCATAATAGTCATCATCTTTTTCTTCAGAAATCTCAATATTTCTTGTTTTGTTTTCCAGGACTTGTTGCTAAACGCACCAAGAGAAATCATGAAACATTATCTCAGCCCTCATCTTCTAAAATGGCACACTCTCAGTGGTTGAAAAAGTTTGTCAGTAGATCATCTTCGGACGAATCCTTAACACCCTCCCTCAGAATGAACCTGCGAATCTAAGGAGATGAGGACACTCTTTTACAGGAGGAGTATGATTTGTTTTAATGATTCATAGTTAATATTCATTTTTTAAAGTAAGAAACCTCTTAATAGTTTTTTAAATTTTTTATTGTGGTTGTGGTTGATCTCGCAAATTATTTTCTATCTGTGAAAGACCTATTTTGTAACAATCAGTGTACTGCTGTGCTATGGAAAAATGGCGTGTGAGCATTCAAATGTAGGGGAGTTTCCTTTCAGAAAATATGTATTTTTGAAGAAAGTTACGAATATTTTTCCTTGAAATTTTCAGACACTCTAGACCAAATTACAAACAAAAGTCTCTAAAAAATCAGAAGTAAACATAGAAATTTCCTGAAAATTCGAGCTCTATCTAGGGAAATTTGCAACATTTGAACGCTCATATGGCATTTTTCCTTAGCATGGCGGTGTAGTCAGCAAGACTTCGGCCTTGGGTTAAAAGGGGTTGAGTGAAGATACATGACCCCATGTTTGGAAAGAAGGATAGCCTCTCCCCCGTATTAAAAGTGATTTCTTTTTTGGTAGGTCGAAAGAGGAATTTCCGAATAATGATTTTCCTATCTTCTCCTGCCCTAAAAATGGAACTTTTGAATGAAATTTTGTGATGCATCAATTCAAAACAAAAGAAAAATGTGTACTACCTATCACTTTTCATGTTAACCTCAAGACTGATTTGTAGAACACCAAAATATGTCGTACTATTTCTAGTCATCAGAAATGAAGGCCATAATAATTGAGACATTTGATGCAAAAAGGACACTTCTCTGTCGCAGGGTTTCAGAATGGTCGCGACTTTATATTTATAAGTAGAATCTATCGGGTGAATGCTCTAAAATTTTTGCAAAATAATGAAGAATATTCAGTAAAAGTTTTAACAAATTGAATGCATTTGCTTTAATCCTAATTATTGATGAAATGTCAGGAGAAATTCTGAAACTCTGCAACCGAAAAATACCCTCTCTGCACCTATTGCTTCAATTTGGGAGCTTCAAGTGAAACACATAAAATGCTTGTCGGAGTGCACCAAGATGAAACTAAGGGCTGTATCCATAGTAGCCCCTTAAACAGCTTCTCTCCTTACGGAGGCCCCACCTGGTCTAGGTACATTGTGCTTAAGAAACGTTTAAGGAAATTTTGAACATAGCATCATGTGAAGAAACATTTTTACAAAATCTATATATAATTCAGCAGCGTAACTCTAGAAATGGATGCTCATGAGGAATCAAAATCATCTACCACCATAAAAAATGCAAAGGAATGAAAATTGCGAGTTCTGCATATTTTAAGACTGGTTTACAACTAGAAATTGAAACATTTCGCCGCCACGATTCGCTGCAAATTTTTTAAAATGTGCTGAAGAATCTGAAAAGCAGACAGAAGCTCTGATCATAGCCTCCTGATAACGAAAATGTGAAGCTAAATAACGCGAAATCGGCCATTTTCCAGATTGAACGCGAAATAGCTTGAAATCCGTGAAATTCACCGCGAAATCATCCATATACATCTGCAAAATCTGTAAATTTTCTTGAAATTTACGTATGTAAGCGTGTCAGACGTTTGCCGCGCTTTTTTTCAAAATGAAGAAATCACAGAGTTGTTTTTGAGCATTGGCCGTCATTGGCAACAGTGTCAGTGCTTCTGTGAAGTAGGTTTAGAGAGATACTGAGCGATGGCTCGTTAAATCAAATTGAAAGCTTTATTATAAGCTGTCAAACGCAAGAAGCACTGCAGAAACAATGTCGAAATCAGCAAAAATAAAATCAAAATTGTAAAAAATAACAGCGGAATTAGGAAAAAATAACAGCAAAATGTTCCAATCTCCATTTGCAACTTGTTTTGAGTAGGTCAAAATCTCAACATTTTTTCTCTTGGATTTTTAATTTTTTGTAAAGGCAAATCATTGTGATCTCACACGGGGATCTATTTCCAAAGTGATACTGTTGAATTTCACTTGAGATCTGCTTAAACTATTCTTTTTAAGATCAAATGTCATGGATTTCCTTATAGCTCCCTTAATCACAATTAAAGCTATGTGGGACTCTCTGAGAAGAGGAGTCGTTTAAGGAGCAACAGCGAATATGACCCTGAATCATGTTAGCAGAATGTAGGTAGGAAGTTTACCTATCCCTTTTTCTCTTTCTTATTTTGAAAGAGAAGCCCTTTAAGGATCATCAACAGTTCCAGGTATGTCTCTTTTCTAGTGTTGCCATGAAGTTCCATGAGAAAATGCTTTAAAAGTTAACTTGAAAATTGTACCAAAACAAGTTCTATTGTTTCACCAAAAAATTATCCAACGAAATAATTGATACATTTTGTCTCAGAACCGTACCAGAAAGACTGGATTACACATGTTTTTGCAAAAATTATACTGTAGTAAGAACAACTGTAAGCCTATAGACAAGCTATGAATTAATTTATTATCTCTTCAAGATTCCATGAAGGAAACGAATCGCTCAATGGGCAGTCCAGAAATCAATTTCTTGCAGAGATATAATGTTTCCATTTAACATTGATTGATTAGCGATAATGCAAGAGATGTCAATTGTATAATCTAACTTCCAGTTGATCTGTGTAAAAGAAACTTTTTATTATTTCGTTTAGGAGTTGATTTCCAAACCCACCGTTCTAAGAATCGTTTTTTTTTTTCCATGAGATCTTGAAGAAAAAACATACAACTTTTTTCCTAGAGTAGACACATCACTCATTTTTACTAACTTGACTTGAAATTTGATGGTAGTATTGAAACGCATTGTTGATAAGTACCAATAGAGTTGCCATGGAGATTTCTCAATTCTCTTCTAGCAGTGAGTTCTCTTTACTCCATGAAAAAAGTATCTTTCCCATCACAGAGTTAGAAAACTTTTTATGTCTTTAATCTCCTCACTCAACTCTAACAATATTCAGATGCTGTTTTTCTCCTGTTGTTTTGTCTAAATCTTTTTTACTGTTTCTTGTGTTCGGATAAGTCGTTTCTAGAAGTAAGTTCACCGTACACGCAACCCTTTCAATTACACCCTTTTAGTTGGTGTGAAAGAAGGTATTATTACTTGGACAATTTGTCCTCAGTAAATATTCTGTTTTCTCAGGATGTTTATTCTTGAAGATTATGAAATTGCCGTGCAAAACAAATCAAAAGTTGCATACTTCCCAATAAGTTAATTGGAAATATTGCTCTTTTTAAGGAAGAACTGATTCTTCCTTGAAAACTCTGTAAAAAGGATTTTAAATTATCACTTAGGACACTTGAGTTGCGGGATGAACTTTGGTTCCAGTTAAAATCTTGCCCAAAAAGGCTAAAGTCGTTTATTTTCTTAAAATAATAGTTTGTTCCCAGCTATTTCCTTTTCTGCTTTTCTAATTTCTAGAAGGGGTAAATTAAGCTGCCAGTTTTGATAATGCGCCAAAAATAGGAAACAGGAGGAAAAGTATACCCTCTTCAACGTTTTACTCTTTCAAGGAAATTTTTTAGCTTTCCTCTCAAAATATGGCTTTTCTTTTTTTCCGAACTGCTGGGGTGACTGGGTGTTTTATTTTGCAGAGATAAAAGTCAATTCCCATGTGTAAGAATAGCTACCATTTTTGAAAAGCACTGAGTAAAATTTAGGTTGATTTATTTTTCTTTTACAGTAAAAATTTATGCCTTCAGTTATAAAACTTAAAGATTTATATTTTTGTTCAATTTATTATTGAAAATTTTATAGGTTGAGTCTTTTGATCTCTCTATGGTTATATTCTTTCTCAGCGAAGAAAAAAATCGTGTATATATATTTGTAAGCACAAAAAAAAAAAAAAAACCTGTGTTCTTGGAGCGTGCAAGTTGTTATATTTTATGAAGTAATTTTGTTTTTGTAGAATCAAATATTTACTTCTTTAGAATAAGTTGTTTCTTTCTTGTAATAATTACTGAAAATGGTTTGATCAGAAAGCGTTCATAAATGCATCTATAATTTATTATGATATCATAGGTAGCTTTTATAGATAAGTGGAATTCAAATAATTCAGTAGCTTTCTAATTTTTCCATTCCATGAAAATGCTTTTAAGTATTCATTACTCTTTAGTACGAATATAGATCAATTTAAATTGGTCAAAGGCAGATTTTTTTCTAATACTTTCCAATGATATGCATTAAAAATATAACAAAAAAGTATTTGGTCATTTTCCGATTTTTCAAGAAAGGAACTTATCGAAGGCTAAACCTGAGAGCCTTGTATCTCGATTGTTATATTTCAAAATTACTGGTTTCACTTACTTTATTTTGTAAAAGTGAAAGGAATCTACTTAGCACCACCTTCAAACTAAAAGGAAAACCACAACAATATAAAATAGGTTAAGTTGAACAGTCTTTCAATGAAAAGATAAATGTGACAAGAATTTTCATAATCATAAAATTACATGTGTTCTCAGAGTTTAGCCATTGATATGATATAGATTCTTTTCCTTTCCTCTCTGTGATATGAGTTGGTAAAAAACAGTTATACATGTATCATGCATAGTGATGAACGCTGAATTCTTGCTCCTCACTCCTTTTTTAGCTGCCAACTTTTGAGCTCATGAGTCAGACAGAAAGGAAAATAGCAAACTGCCACTTGTTTTACCTATCTTTGTTGCCTTTGAATAGATTCAAAAGTAACTCCGGCAAAGAAGAAGTTAGGAACAAAATCTTAGCAGACATCACTGATCATGCACTAAACTGCCACTAGAAGTCTGATTTTAAAACTGCGTTTAATTTTAAAAAATAGTATATTTCTTGTACTTAAGTATTAAGTGATTTCTTTTGGGAACAATTCTATTTCATTACTTGTGAAATACAAGCCACGATGCTTAGGATTACATAAATTTATTCCAAAAAAAGAAGTAGTATTTGGCATGAGAAGTATTACACACCATTTGTTTTTTGTAAAATTGAAAATAAATTAAGTAATAATAAATAAATTTAGTCTAAGTTGTTGACAAAGTTCAATGAAAAATAGACTTTTGTTTGCTGAAAACCGTTCCAGCGAGTAATCAGTCATTTTTAGATCCATGTCTATTCTGTTTCAATTGACCAGTTTTAAGTTTCAACCATTTTTAATGATGTTTTGATTAACTTCATTCGAAGCAATCAACTCTCTTCCCAGAAGAATTTTAAAAAGGGAGTCAAAAAAAGAAAGAAAAACCCTGTACTAGACTGTATGTTGTTGTTTTTTCATCTGAATAGATCTGTTCTCTGTATTTTCTGGGACAGCAACCATTTTGTTTGACGGAAGAGTCCAAAATGGTTTACTCTAAAATAACGTTTCAACAGAGTTTTATGATTTAATTTTAATTTTGTTGTGTGTATAGAATTTATCTTTCTCTTTTTTTTAAAAAAAAATATCACTATTTTATGTCAATGTTGTTTTCGGGTGTGATAATTATTTTAATAAAGGTTTCATGTGATTATTTCTGGTGTTCTTGATCGACATATTTCTATCCTGAGGACCTCTATGGAACTTTCATAAATCAGAAAAGTATTCTAGCCCTGTAAAATTTCCATCTGCATGGATAAATTTTATTAGTCTCTCACATTAAATACGAAGGGGGTTGTTTTTTTCTCTCTCACATGAGTTTACTAGTTTTATTTAACTATCTCTAATCTGAAACGTTTCAAATATTTGGACATAAATGCAGTTCATTTTTTGCAAGCATCTGTGTTTGAGTTGTAGAAAAAATTGCTTTTTGCTTTCCTTTAAATTTTTTTCAAAATTTGATAGCCAGGGAAATGGAAAAGGCTTGAGCTACAGTGGCTCAGCATTGCAATGTTGTGAAGTTTCATCTGATGTGTTTCTCTACTTGTCAACAGTTGCATTTTTACTGTGGAAAGTTTTTGTCCAATCTCAGAGAAAATCCCTAGAACATTTTAAAGAAAATTGACAACAGCTTTCGATTAATTGAGTGAACCTACGAGTGGAATTTTGCAACATTGCAATGCAAATTTCCACTCTGGTTTTTACCTTTTCCAGTCACCAATTAAAATTTACTAACCACAATTGACTTTTTTTTTCCATAATTGCAAAACAGTGAAAAAATAAATCAAAAATTATACTCTTCCTTGTGTATGCATTATCCTTAGCAATGGCTAAAGTTAAAAAATGTCCAATTGCTACGTTGTGACTCCTACTTGGTCATACTCAAATCATACTCTACAGGGTGATTCAAAACTCCCACAACGCCAGAACCAAGCATCACCTCTGAAACTTCTGAACAAATTGAAATAGAGACTTTTTGCGAGTGCTCCCAGCCCAGGTCAAAAGAAACAACTATTGAAAACCCCCCAAAATTTTTAAGGGATCACCCTGAAAATAGTTGTAAACCTTAGGGATCACAGGGTTGCCATAATTTCTTCATCCTCAGTGGATGTGTCCGAAATTTCCTGACTTTTCTCGGTCATCCGACTTTCCAGACCACCGGCAATCCTGCTGACAGGGAAGGTGCTGGACTATTGGATCACCCTATGTTTTACAAAATTTTAAGAGTAACGCATAACGCCTGAGGCGCGAAGCACTGGAGGGGTGAACCTCGTGGCGGTCAGGGGGCGTACCCCTTATTTTATAAATAAATAAAATATTAAAAATTTACCTTTTTAAATAAATACTATCCATATCAAATGCTTACTTATCACTATTTGGACGTATTTCTATCAAACAGATTTATGCGGAGGTGAGAAATATGGGGTGTGCTTGTTAGTTCTCTGGCCGTAAGAGTGAATGAGAATAATAAAGCGCCAATGACGTCAGCAGCAATGATCGAGCTGTGGCGCGAGAGGGAGATCGTCGTCAGGTCGCTTTAACTCATGAGCCCTGTCCACAACGCTCTCTTGCCATGCCCGCGGCTCATGAATTCCGCATACAGTTGGCACATAGTTCTCCTCGCTCAATTTAAAATCCCGTTTTTCCAATTCGTCAAAAGGAATCACGCCCACTCACCACATTGTTTCTTATCCAGCTTTCTAGAGCACACCCCATATTTCTCACCTGCACATAGTTCTGTTTGACATAAATACGTCCATTTATGAACTTAGAATCATCGCCTGGGCCTTTCCTCAACATCGAATGCCACGGGAGGACCGGTATAGTAGGGTTTGAAATTCGGAGGTACATATTTGGGGACTGGAACCGCGTTGGAGCTGTAAGCTGGTGCGTAGGTTTTCCCGGGCAAAATCGGGGATTGGGGAGGACCAGGGACAGGAAGTCTGATGTTTGGCGCCTGGGTCTGGTACATGCCCATCAATCCTGCCGCCAGGGCCGGGTGCTCGCTCAGCAAACTCCCGACAACCAACGCGGACAGCGTCGGGTTCATGGCGTACTGCATCCCCAGTCCCTCGATCTGAGGACCGCTCATCTGCACCTCCACGCGGCGTCGCACTGCTCCGATGTTAATTGCTAGAACCAGAAGAACCAAGCTCCAAACCTGCAAAACACAGGGATTTCAATTCTAGGAATAGAGAATTTCCAGGTCAGGGTGGACAAAATTTCATGGAATATGAAATCTTGAAATTTCACGTGAAATATTTCATGAAATTTCTGAAAGATATCGAAAAATACCGGTTCCTTTTCATGTTCGCAAAACGTAAAAATCGTGACCTTTTTTGCTATTTTTGTGTGATTCAGTGCGGGTTGCATACTCTAGCCCCTGAAAAATATAAAATATTTCAATGAAATTTCCAATCTTTCATTTCTCTTTTACGTTTCATGCCACCCTGTTGCAGGTGTCTGAAATTTGATATTTCGTGTTTAAGTGGAAACTACTGAGTGAACTGAACACGAGGATACCCTTGGTTCATGAATTGAACAATTATTGGAGAAGATATGACAAAATGATCTAATCTGCTAAAATACGTGTGTTTAAATGGGAAATGCCGCTAGATGACGTCACTAGGCGGTGCATTTTCTCACTTTTAAATCTATTTCTATTTCTCATATCTAGAAAAAATTATAAAAAATACTGTGAAATCAGCTCCTTAAGTACTTTCAGAAGAAGCAATAAAAAATTGAATGCAAATTCTCCATTGAGCACTAGACACGGTACGAAGTTAAGCATTCTGATACAAGTTTCTCAACCAGAATTTCGCGTAAAACACGATTCGCGCAACGAAAGTTACTGAAATGAACTCCTTACCAAGATATTTTGTGTATCTTGTCGCATGAATTCAAACCTCCCGCTCATGAAAACGCAATGGTCTACGTGAGTCAAATCGCACACTAAACGGTATCATGAGAAGCTCTGCGATATAAAAATCTGGCAACCTCAAACTTGGCGCTTTAGCTCAGCTATAGCAAGTTGTTTATGGTTTGAACAACACAGGGTGGAAAATGAACAGTGCTCGATAGAGAAGCCTGTCCAAACCGCTGTAGTACACGATTGGACTCTCGTAAAGTATTGCGTTTCTTGTGATCGGGCGATTCAAATTTCCCGTAACCAATGTAAAATTAAAATGTTAATATCTTAGTTAGGAGTTGATTTCAGTAATTTTCGATGCGAGAATCGTGCTCTCGATGAAATTTTGATGAAATCATCACTTTAACGGACCTAAAACAAGTGTTTCTGTTTGTAGCTTACTTTTCTAACCGGGCGTTCAAGTCTCCGAGAGCATCGATATCCCATTACTGTCAGTTTACGAGGTCATAATCGTATTCCATTTTTCAACGAGACCCACTGCTATTTTTGGCTAATTTCTAAAATAACATATGTTCGGTCTCAATGCTGATAGACGCTTTTAGGAATAGTGGCTCCTTATTGCAAAAATGTGGTCTAGAAACACGTACGGATTCTCTTTAAAATGTCGCGTGAAAATTACGAAAGTCGCATACAATTTTAAATTTCGACTTTTGAACGAAATTTTTAAATTACAAGAAACAACGACTGTAATATCGTATAGTGCTGCTTATCATTGACGTAAATTGATGATTGTGACCGTGCGACGTGGTCGAACTGGCATGCGATAAAACGCATCGATTAGGTAAAAAATCTCGGCATATTTTGGATTTTTAGCCAAAAAAAAAGGGACGATAGCCACTCTGCATGAGCCTAGAGGTTCATTCTAAACCCAAAAATCAGCAAAAGTCCGAGAATTGAAAGCAGAGTAGTGTTCGGAAAAAAACCTAGCATTCGATACAGAAATCGATAGCTGAGCCGAATGCGAGGTTTTTTCCAAACACTATTCTGCTTTCATTTCTCTGAATTTTGCCAATTTTTGGGTTTAGAATGAACCTTTAGGATCATGTGCAGGGGCGCAAGGGCGCCGGGGCGCAGGGGGGGGGGCAGGGGCAGGGGGCAGGGGGGGCAGGGGGGCAGGGGGGCAGGGGGGGGCAGGGGTGTCCTTTGTTTTGCTAAAAATTCAAAATCTGCCGAGATTTTTGACCTAATCGATGCGATATATCGCATGCCAGTTGGACCACTTCTTATGAGCTTGACGAATCAGCATAAAGATAAGAGGATTGGCTTACCTTGAGGTAGGAAGTGAGGCGCATGTCTGGCACTTGCGTCTTTGGGTGTGAAGCGAAGGGACGAGGCTGCGGGAAACCGAGGCCGGGCACGTCTTCGCGAGCGGAACACAGAGAAATGACGGCAGCGGACGGAAGTCCGTTTTCGCGGCTCCACCCCGCGACTCCCGCGGCCCTCCTCGTGGGAAAAAAGAAAGCAATTCCATGTGAATTTTTTGTCACCTCCGGCCGGGCCGCGCGCTACGGTTTTTCATCTGACCGCCTCGCGCCCAATAATTGGACCGCCGTGCTAAGGGAAAACGCCGCATTAACATTCAGGCCTTGCCAAATTTCCTTCCATAAAACGCGAATTTTCTGGTTGATTTATGAATATTTTTCCTCCAATTTTTCAGATAATTTTGCCGGCAATTCCATCGTAAAGTCCTGAAAATTTCAAGGGAAAATATTCATAATTTCCCTCAAAAATAAACATTTTATCCAAGGAAATTTGGCAACCCTCGAATGTTCTTCCGCAGCACGGCAGTGGAGCCTTCTCGTTTTCCTAGTTGCCGATCAGCGTTGTCAACTCGGTGGAGCTGAGATTGCGGGAGGAGTACCGCACTTCGCTTTCCGTTATCTAATAAGAGCAGAGGTGCAAAATGAAGTTTGACGCGTTCCAGGGTTCGTGATGTTTTTTATCTTTGCCCAAGGATGTTCTTTAAATTGCACCTAATCGAATTTGAAGGCGTTCAGGCTCGATAGGGAACGCTACGGGGCCGTCCCTAAATCACGAAACTCTAAATTTCCGGTTATTTGACAACCCCTGTAACGCTACGTAACGCTGTGCTAGACCTTCCCGAAAAAATTACGTACCGCTTCCCGGAGCCCCCATTTCGATAAAAAATAATCTAGATATCACTATCATATGGATTGCATTTTGCGAAAAGGAACCAAAAGCATTGAATTGATGCTAAGATTGTGAATTTTCATCCTTTGCAATAAAATTACTGGAATCATGAAAAAATGTGAAATTTACACGGTAATTTTTGTCTTAGATTTACGGTTTTTAGCGAGTGAGATAGTAGCTGTCAGTGGATAATCAGGTTTTTCTCCCAAGACAAAAAAAAGTTGCACAATCTTTGCAACATTGCAATGCTCCTGGTTCCTTTTTGCAAAATGCAATCCATAGACTGATCAGATTGGCGATTCTATTTGGCGAGGAACCGTGAAAGTATTGCAGAGAATATGTTCGAGATTCCTCAAAAATTCTAAAGACAACCGCCCAAAAGTTCTACAGAAACGCGAAAAAAATTCACTTAAACTCGTTACGTTACGTTTACATGCGCCCTGTTAGCACTTTTTCTGCTCTGAATAACCCACTGAATCTGTTTACTTTTTTATAACCTGGCAACATGGCTCAAACCGTCTTGACCACTTTCGATCTCTTAAATATTATCGAGCATATTTCCCGCAATGGTGCTTGTCGGACGTATTCGATGATTTACTCATTTTGGTTCACGTGGGTTTTTTTCCATAATGAGAGGTAAAGACTTGCAAAAATCAATACTTGACACTGGGATTTATATCAGCCAATCGGCCACCTTCAAAAGAAAAGGAAGGTTTTTTTGAAGGGGAGGGGGAGGGTCTCTCTTCGTCTGACAACAGCGTAATAATCAACTGGTGCCTGCTTCAGCTTCACGCTTTAACAACCACAGCCTGTCGTATTTTGAGCTGCTTCTGAGGCAGACGAGGCAGGTAGGAGAAGTTCACATCCAAAATATTTCGCAAATAAAATATGTCTGTCACGCGATTGAATGAATCAGCAACGGTCATGATTCTCAAAGCAGCCAAGTACAGCGTTGGTCACATGACTCTGCCCGATTTCTACAAATATTTCTCCATGAGCAGTTTGGAAGCTATAAATTAATTTTTTTTTATTTCTATAGTTTGACCTCACAGCATTTAATCAACAAGAAGGTGAAACAAACAGCCCACATTTCAATAGAGCAAGAGTAGAACATAATATCCCTGGTAAAAATTGGCAGTAGAATCTGTGTTCCAAAATACCATAGACCTACAGCCGGCTGTAAGATTTCCAATAGCTTCTATAGCCGGCTACACAATTTCTTATAGCCATTTAAGTATAGCCGATGGCGATTCAGCAACAGCCAGGCAATAAAGTGTATGCTAAACGTTACTAATTACAGATGCTAGGACTTAGTGAGTTTATGGACCACTGCTCTCTTTTTGGGCCGTAGTATCTTGATTTATTTTGCGAGGAAAGCTCCGTACTTTTGATGGATGCTTGCCATTCCTTATATATTAGAGCGCCTTCAGTTTCGTATGATACTGTGCAATACCTCTGGTGTGAAATAGTTGCTTCAAGCGCCGTGGCACGCTGCGGTGCGGCAGGCGGGCAGCCAGCGCGAAACGCGCATTGGCGCCTACAAACCTAACAGGGATACTTCACGCATTGCGCAATGCGTGAAGTATCCCTGTTAGGTTTGTAGGCGCCAGTTCGTCGCCGCTCCGCTTTGTGTTACGCTCTAATATTTAATCTCGCGGAGTCAGCGTTATTCAACTCATGATTTTGAAATGTTTGCACATCCTGTATGGATTATTCTCGTTTTAATTGATGAAAAAAAATATGTATTAAAGGAAAATATAACGTGTGTTTTGTAAATATTAAGGTGGTTCCGTATCAAACTTAATGATTTCCAAAGCACACGAATTTCTACACAATTTCTTATAGCCTTTTATAATCGATGGCGAAAAAGCAACAGCCAGGCGATAAAGTGTAAAGCCCGGCTATAGGAACTATAGCCCGGCTGCATAATTTTTTATCGCTTCGTATAGCCCGGCCGTATGATTTTCTCCGCACTCTACAGCCAGCTATATGATTTTCTGTAGCCTTCTTTAGCCAGCTATAAGAATTCCTATGGTATTTTGAAACGCAGCTGTTACTTATCGCCAATTTTTACCAGGGATAATTTACACTGATATATTTACCTGACTTATTGCGCTATCGTTTCGCAATTGCACCTAGGTAATCATGTACGTGTATTTGAACCGCGCTCAGCAGAAAGGAACCGAGCCACATCAGCCATTGTCAAATGTAACTGGGTAATCGAATTTTTCACAAGAGGACGTTTGTGCGGACCCCTTTGAAAATGTTAAGGAAGTAGCTTCGTGCTGTGTAGAAAATTCACTGTTCGCACAAAAATCCGCACATCCGTTAAAAGGTAATAGCTGATGTGGTTTGGTTCTTTTCTGCTCAAGTACTTACTTTTTTTGCAATTTCGAGGGCCGGTAACGTTGTGATACGTTAAAATAATGCATTCCTCGGAAAATTGACAATGTCGCGATAAAAATTAATGGGTTCCTGTTGGACGGGTGCAAGTAAAAAAACTCGTGAGCCCTAGCTTTCGTTGATCACGCAGGACTCTAGGACTCATGAGTTTTTGAACTTACGCTCGTTTCACAGAAACCGATTCAATTAGAAATGGTTAACTTCATCGGCACCCTATGGGCCTCCCTAGAATTAAGTTAACGTAGTATGTATAAGGAGCAATCGAAGCTTCAGGTAGTGTCGCGTGCGACGGATACTAGATGAATTTGGACGCATTTCTATCAAACGGAACTATGTGCATTAAGACATGAGCCCTGAGACCCATAAGAATACATCCATAACAGGGCTCACGTCATAACGCACATAGTTCCGTTTGCTAGAAATACGACCATTTCAGTGTAACGCCTGGATGCAACTATTCGGGCTCTTAGGATGTCCGCGTTGCATACGCACGGAATTGAAGGCGTTTTGCATGGAGACACTAGCCGCCTCAACAGCCACAGCGGCGCTCAGTGAAGTGAGTCAATGAGAGGAGGCATATAAAATAATGTAAAAATATTAAGAGCTCATATCGATATTATTACGGAACGTAGAGGTTTTAGGAGGTGGTTCATTGATTCTCTCGGAAAATTTCCTTCATGAAGCACCTCATGTAATTTATAGTGTGAAGAAATCAACATGAAAATTTGCAGTTTTAGTCGAAACTCGAAAATTTCATGGGCAGTCTCTCCGGAGGGCTCGTATCATTATTCGGCGGGCTTTACTTCGAGCATCTAAGATGACAGAGTGCCCAATTCAGAGTTCAAGTCTTCATTCACTTTTCGAAGGCATCTCATAGAAATGAATAGTTGCTCTACAAATCATGCTCAGCACATCGCGATGTCAAAACTGAGGCACAAAAGGTACTCACATCCTACGCCTGTAATCCTGTATGTAACTTTTCATGCTTAGGAGATATTTTTGTAGTATGAACGAGGAATGGAGGTGTTGCATGTGTGAGGGATTTGAGATTTGACCATTGATTCTTATGTAAAAATTCGCGAGAGACACGATGGTGCCACTGTTATTCTCTGAAATCATCTCCCAAGCTCAAAAAAAGCTCTCAAAGTGAGGCCAAAATGGAGGGAATATCCCACCCTACCCTGAGAGTCCAAAGAGTCCCCTGAGAGATGCCGTGTTTTCAGTTTTGGAGTCCCCAAATAAAGGGGCAGCCCTGTCAATGTATTTGCTCCCTATCTTTGCATGGAGAGATTGTTTTGATGTAGAGGTGGAC
Source organism: Bemisia tabaci (assembly GCF_918797505.1). Lineage (NCBI taxonomy): Eukaryota > Metazoa > Arthropoda > Insecta > Hemiptera > Aleyrodidae > Bemisia > Bemisia tabaci. Next base: position 4,126,099 of record NC_092793.1, read on the forward strand.
TTTCAGGGTAGGGTGGGATATCTCCTCCATTTTGGCCTCACTTTGAGAGCTTTTTTTGAGCTTGGGAGACGATTTCAGAGAAAACCAGTGGCACCATTGTGTTTTTCGCGAACTTTTACATAAGAATCAACAGTCAAATTGCAAATTCCTCACACATGCAACATCTCCATTGAAAGGGCTCTATCAGTTTGGATATTCGCAGTAAAACCTCGGCGCCGCGCCGCGCGCCGTGGGCAGCGAGGGTAAATTGGTGAGTGCCTGGACTGTCAAAACGCCTTCGCTTCCGTGCGTATGCAACACAGACATCCGTGGAGCCTGAATAGTTGCATCCAGGAGTTAAAATGAAATCTGCACAGTGTTTGTTGCATTCGACACTAACCAAGGGCGCTTTGCATCTTTAAAATAAAGAATGACATGACAGAGAGTGCAACGTCGTGCAATTTTATCTCAATTTATCACGATTTTTTGGCCGATAATATTGCGAAAAACCGTCGGCGATAAAATCGCAGCTTCACTGAAAATTTGCGCCGTGAAATTGCAATGCATCGCAATATTTTATCCTATAGTATTGCGATAAATCGCCGTCGATAAAATCGCGATTTTATTGCAAATTTATGCAATGAAATTGCAATGTATCGCGATGTTTTATCCTATAATATTGCAATAAATCGCCGTCGATAAAATCGCGATTTTATTGCATATTTTTGCCGTGAAATTGCAATGTATCACAGCGTTTTATCCTATAATATTGCAATGTATTCCCGTCGACGAAATCGCGATTTTATTGCCAATTTATGCGGTGAAATTGCAATGTATCGCAATGTCTTATCCAATACTTAATATTGCAATAAATCGACGTCGATAAAATCGCGGTACATGCTCCGGTCAAATCGCAACTTATCGCGATCTCTGCTACTTTAGTAGCCATCGAGTTACTTCATCCAACGCTATGGACCATAGCCTATGGTGCATTGTCTTAAGAGGGAGCTTTCTGTTCGATTAACGAGCGCATAGAATGATAAAAACCGGGCCGTAAATAGTTGAGCTTGTAGGAAGTGAAAATGTGAGCTTTGAATCAAATGATTGCGTGGAAATGGACGATTTAAGGCCTTTGACGGGTTCGGAGACGGGCCACTCGGGGCAGCCTGAGAAAGACGCTGCACAGACAGGAAGCTCCCACTCTACGCAGAGATCCGAGTCTCCGACTGGGTTATTGGCTTATGATTCAATTACGGTAACATTTCAAGTCCTTGTTTCCTTTTTAATCCCCTCCCCCGCCCTCTCGCATCTCCCGATCGCAAAGTCTGGGAAATCACTGGCGTCTCGTTATGAGGCAGTTAACACTTTTATTGGTCAATTAAACCTTTGTGCAGCCGCTCCGGCCCGGCCGGCCGCCTCGTCGCCTTTTCGGTTCACTTGCACACCGCACCAATCAAAACCATTGGCCTCACGACAAATCACCCGAGTACAAAGAAAGACTCCGAGCCTTTTAAATGAAAGGCTAACACTCCTCACGCCCGTTTATGACACCCTTCGTTAAAAATACAGGGTGTTAGAAAAAAACCCTTTTCCCCTGGTTCCACGATAGCATACCCAAAGGAGCACAGTCCAATGCAAATAATGAAATATGCAATGGTCACTGGACAAGGTGCGAAGATAAGCATTCTCATACATATTTCATACAGGGCCGGATTTACCTATACTTGAACGTGCCAGCGGGGGAGGGGTGCATAAGATGCGTTTACTCGTGTTGGACACATTTTTGGGAAAGCCCTATCAACGCTACTAGCAGAAGTTCACGGAACTTTGCGCGAAATTTGAGTTTCGTAAACCTATCTCTTTGTGGACAAGTTCCATTCATAAGAAATGAACGAAAAAATTATGAAAGAGCAAACATAAATGTGGTTTAATGATTTTAACTTCCGCCGCGTTGCGCAGACCGCCCCGTGTTTGGCGCAATGCGTGAAGTATTCCGACAGTCTTGTAGGTACTATGATTTTCACGCCGACCGCTGCTAAACGCACTGTGTTTCACGCAATGTGTGAAGTATTCATGCATTCTTGCAGGCGCTATCCGTTTTAGGCTCACCGCATGCAGTGACCGCACTGTGTTTGATGCATGCAATGCGTGAAGTATTCGTGCAGTCTTGTAGGCGCTAATATGTGTTGCATGCCGATCGATCGCCGCGCCGAGGGCTTCTCCTTTTCATCTCAAGTCCTCGTCATCATTTTTCTCCAAGTCGCGCCGTTCCAGACCAAATTGCGTGTTTGGTTTTTCTCTTAACTCGACTAATTAAAGGGGCTGTCACTTGTACCATTGAAAGACGACAAAATGAGAAATTACTATATTCTCAGGAAATGAGAGATTTTGTCGCCTTTTTTCGTTTGTAATTTTTTTTTCTAAATCCGATTTTTTTTATGCCTACATTTAAACAAATTGCAAAATTTGCTGCCCACTAGATTTGCCGCCATGGGCCGCGGCCCATGTGGCCACCCCCTTAATCCGGCCCTGGTTTCATAACCAAAATTCATAGAGTACATAGAGTCGTAATGTAAATGGGAGAGCTGGCGCCATGTTCTGCTCGGACAAATTCCGAGCCCGGTGTGTGCCGAGTTCGGGTCGCTTTTTCGAAACATTTTCGATCCAAAATGGCGGTGTGGAATACGTGGTAATTCCTATCTCCTCTGTTGTTGTTGTTGTTGTTGTCATCGGATGGCCCGTGTATCGCAAACAATCGATTATGTATCGAAAAAGTGACCCTGCGTCACACAGGACTCTTGGAATTCGGGACATGGAAAATGCTTAAAATTGGCGCCAGCTCTCCCACTTACATTACGACTCTATGTACTTTATGCTCGGAAAGCACTTGGGTGCTTTTGCCGGCAACGGAATTCCCCAGCGCACTACCACCGCGGACCAAATTACGAGGCCCAGCCTGTATTTTTACGAGTGTGTGTGTGCGCCAGGTGTCCCTTTGACGAGCCGCGGAATGTTGCATCTGATCAATGAGTGCGAGAGAGATGGACGATACAAGGGCGGCTTGGCAAAGCCGAGTGGTATCCTTTGACGTGCCGCATCTACCCAATGAGTGCGAGAGAGAGAGACGACAAAACAGCGTATCGACCAATCCAAGATGAGCCCTGCTCCCCGTTTACGGCCGTTCTTTCCCGGGCTCACGCTCGGAAAGCACTTGGGTGCTTTTGCCGGCAACGGAATTCCCCAGCGCACTACCACCGCGGACCAAATTACGAGGCCCAGCCTGTATTTTTACGAGTGTGTGTGTGCGCCAGGTGTCCCTTTGACGAGCCGCGGAATGTTGCATCTGATCAATGAGTGCGAGAGAGATGGACGATACAAGGGCGGCTTGGCAAAGCCGAGTGGTATCCTTTGACGTGCCGCATCTACCCAATGAGTGCGAGAGAGAGAGACGACAAAACAGCGTATCGACCAATCCAAGATGAGCCCTGCTCCCCGTTTACGGCCGTTCTTTCCCGGGCTCACGCTCGGAAAGCACTTGGGTGCTTTTGCCGGCAACGGAATTCCCCAGCGCACTACCACCGCGGACCAAATTACGAGGCCCAGCCTGTATTTTTACGAGTGTGTGTGTGCGCCAGGTGTCCCTTTGACGAGCCGCGGAATGTTGCATCTGATCAATGAGTGCGAGAGAGATGGACGATACAAGGGCGGCTTGGCAAAGCCGAGTGGTATCCTTTGACGTGCCGCATCTACCCAATGAGTGCGAGAGAGAGAGACGACAAAACAGCGTATCGACCAATCCAAGATGAGCCCTGCTCCCCGTTTACGGCCGTTCTTTCCCGGGCTCACGCTCGGAAAGCACTTGGGTGCTTTTGCCGGCAACGGAATTCCCCAGCGCACTACCACCGCGGACCAAATTACGAGGCCCAGCCTGTATTTTTACGAGTGTGTGTGTGCGCCAGGTGTCCCTTTGACGAGCCGCGGAATGTTGCATCTGATCAATGAGTGCGAGAGAGATGGACGATACAAGGGCGGCTTGGCAAAGCCGAGTGGTATCCTTTGACGTGCCGCATCTACCCAATGAGTGCGAGAGAGAGAGACGACAAAACAGCGTATCGACCAATCCAAGATGAGCCCTGCTCCCCGTTTACGGCCGTTCTTTCCCGGGCTCACGCTCGGAAAGCACTTGGGTGCTTTTGCCGGCAACGGAATTCCCCAGCGCACTACCACCGCGGACCAAATTACGAGGCCCAGCCTGTATTTTTACGAGTGTGTGTGTGCGCCAGGTGTCCCTTTGACGAGCCGCGGAATGTTGCATCTGATCAATGAGTGCGAGAGAGATGGACGATACAAGGGCGGCTTGGCAAAGCCGAGTGGTATCCTTTGACGTGCCGCATCTACCCAATGAGTGCGAGAGAGAGAGACGACAAAACAGCGTATCGACCAATCCAAGATGAGCCCTGCTCCCCGTTTACGGCCGTTCTTTCCCGGGCTCACGCTCGGAAACCACTTGGGTGCTTTTGCCGGCAACGGAATTCCCCAGCGCACTACCACCGCGGACCAAATTACGAGGCCCAGCCTGTATTTTTACGAGTGTGTGTGTGCGCCAGGTGTCCCTTTGACGAGCCGCGGAATGTTGCATCTGATCAATGAGTGCGAGAGAGATGGACGATACAAGGGCGGCTTGGCAAAGCCGAGTGGTATCCTTTGACGTGCCGCATCTACCCAATGAGTGCGAGAGAGAGAGACGACAAAACAGCGTATCGACCAATCCAAGATGAGCCCTGCTCCCCGTTTACGGCCGTTCTTTCCCGGGCTCACGCTCGGAAACCACTTGGGTGCTTTTGCCGGCAACGGAATTCCCCAGCGCACTACCACCGCGGACCAAATTACGAGGCCCAGCCTGTATTTTTACGAGTGTGTGTGTGCGCCAGGTGTCCCTTTGACGAGCCGCGGAATGTTGCATCTGATCAATGAGTGCGAGAGAGATGGACGATACAAGGGCGGCTTGGCAAAGCCGAGTGGTATCCTTTGACGTGCCGCATCTACCCAATGAGTGCGAGAGAGAGAGACGACAAAACAGCGTATCGACCAATCCAAGATGAGCCCTGCTCCCCGTTTACGGCCGTTCTTTCCCGGGCTCACGCTCGGAAAGCACTTGGGTGCTTTTGCCGGCAACGGAATTCCCCAGCGCACTACCACCGCGGACCAAATTACGAGGCCCAGCCTGTATTTTTACGAGTGTGTGTGTGCGCCAGGTGTCCCTTTGACGAGCCGCGGAATGTTGCATCTGATCAATGAGTGCGAGAGAGATGGACGATACAAGGGCGGCTTGGCAAAGCCGAGTGGTATCCTTTGACGTGCCGCATCTACCCAATGAGTGCGAGAGAGAGAGACGACAAAACAGCGTATCGACCAATCCAAGATGAGCCCTGCTTCCCGTTTACGGCCGTTCTTTCCCGGGCTCACGCTCGGAAAGCACTTGGGTGCTTTTGCCGGCAACGGAATTCCCCAGCGCACTACCACCGCGGACCAAATTACGAGGCCCAGCCTGTATTTTTACGAGTGTGTGTGTGCGCCAGGTGTCCCTTTGACGAGCCGCGGAATGTTGCATCTGATCAATGAGTGCGAGAGAGATGGACGATACAAGGGCGGCTTGGCAAAGCCGAGTGGTATCCTTTGACGTGCCGCATCTACCCAATGAGTGCGAGAGAGAGAGACGACAAAACAGCGTATCGACCAATCCAAGATGAGCCCTGCTCCCCGTTTACGGCCGTTCTTTCCCGGGCTCACGCTCGGAAAGCACTTGGGTGCTTTTGCCGGCAACGGAATTCCCCAGCGCACTACCACCGCGGACCAAATTACGAGGCCCAGCCTGTATTTTTACGAGTGTGTGTGTGCGCCAGGTGTCCCTTTGACGAGCCGCGGAATGTTGCATCTGATCAATGAGTGCGAGAGAGATGGACGATACAAGGGCGGCTTGGCAAAGCCGAGTGGTATCCTTTGACGTGCCGCATCTACCAATGAGTGCGAGAGAGAGAGACGACAAAACAGCGTATCGACCAATCCAAGATGAGCCCTGCTCCCCGTTTACGGCCGTTCATTCCCGGGCTCACGCTCGGAAACCACTTGGGTGCTTTTGCCGGCAACGGAATTCCCCAGCGCACTACCACCGCGGACCAAATTACGAGGCCCAGCCTGTATTTTTACGAGTGTGTGTGTGCGCCAGGTGTCCCTTTGACGAGCCGCGGAATGTTGCATCTGATCAATGAGTGCGAGAGAGATGGACGATACAAGGGCGGCTTGGCAAAGCCGAGTGGTATCCTTTGACGTGCCGCATCTACCCAATGAGTGCGAGAGAGAGAGACGACAAAACAGCGTATCGACCAATCCAAGATGAGCCCTGCTCCCCGTTTACGGCCGTTCTTTCCCGGGCTCACGCTCGGAAAGCACTTGGGTGCTTTTGCCGGCAACGGAATTCCCCAGCGCACTACCACCGCGGACCAAATTACGAGGCCCAGCCTGTATTTTTACGAGTGTGTGTGTGCGCCAGGTGTCCCTTTGACGAGCCGCGGAATGTTGCATCTGATCAATGAGTGCGAGAGAGATGGACGATACAAGGGCGGCTTGGCAAAGCCGAGTGGTATACTTTGACGTGCCGCATCTACCCAATGAGTGCGAGAGAGAGAGACGACAAA